>NC_086008.1:8897500-9197500 GCF_030014385.1 Trichomycterus rosablanca | reverse complement strand
ATTGGTTTGATGAACATGAAAGTGAAGTTAAACATCTCCCATGGCCTGCACAGTCACCAGATCTAAATATTATTGAGCCACTTTGGGGTGTTTTGGAGAAGCGAGTCAGGAAACGTTTTCCTCCACCAGCATCACGTAGTGACCTGGCCACTATCCTGCAAGAAGAATGGCTTAAAATCCCTCTGACCACTGTGCAGGATTTGTATATGTCATTTCCAAGACGAATTGACGCTGTATTGGCCGCAAAAGGAGGCCCTACACCATACTAATAAATTATTGTGGTCTAAAACCAGGTGTTTCAGTTATTTTGTTCAACCCCTGTAGATATATGTTATAAATATACAGTATACATTTGGCTTTTTGACACCAAACACAGAATTTAGCCTCCAAGAAAAACAACAAATTGTCCAAGACTTAAAAGGCAGACTGCAGTCACAGCAGGATACGTTACAATCGGCCCTTTGAGGGCCACCATAATGCAGATGTGACCCTGTAAATTGTGAAAATGAGTTTGACACCCCTGATCTAAATCTACTATGTAGGTGCAATTTTTTCTTCCACGGTGCATGGGGTGAAGGCTACCTGATAAAATTACCACTGGGAACTGGGTATATACAGTGGGGCCAAAAAGTATTTAGTCAGCCACTGATTGTGCAGGTTCTCCTACTTAGAAAGATGAGAGAGGTCTGTAATTTTCATCATAGGTACACTTCAACTATGAGAGACAAAATGAGGAAAAAAAATCCAGGAAATCACATTGTAGGATTTTTAAACAATTTATTTGTAAATTATGGTGGAAAATAAGTATTTGGTCAATAACAAAAGTTCAACTCAATACTTTGTAACATAACCTTTGTTGGCAATGACAGAGGTGAAACGTTTCCTGTAAGTCTTCACCAGGTTTGCACACACTGTAGCTGGTATTTTGGCCCATTCCACCATGCAGATCTCCTCTAGAGCAGTGATGTTTTGGGGCTGTCGCTGGGCAACACGGACTCCACAAATTTTCTATGGGGTTGAGGTCTGGAGACTGGCTAGGCCACTCCAGGATCTTGAAATGCTTTTTACGGAGCCACTCCTTCGTTGCCCGAGCGGTGTGTTTGGGATCATTGTCATGCTGGAAGACCCAGCCACGTTCCATCTTCAATGCTCTCACTGATGGAAGGTTTTGGCTTAAAATCTCACGATACATGGCCCCGTTCATTCTACCCTTAACATAGATCAGTCGTCCTGTCCCCTTTGCAGAAAAACAGCCCCAAAGCATGATGCTTCCACCCCCATGCTTCACAGCAGGATTTGAGTCCCTCTCGACGTAGTGTGTTACTGATGGTAGCCTTGGTACTTTGGTCCCAGCTCTCTGCGGGTCATTCATCAGGTCCCTCTGTGTAGTTCTGGGATTTTTGCTCACCGTTCTCATGATCATTTTGACCCCACGGGATGAGATCTTGACCCCAAGGGAGATTATCAATGGTCTTGTATGTCTTCCATTTTCTTACAATTGCTCCCACAGTTGATTTATTCACACCAACCTGCTTGCCTATTGTAGATTTACTCTTCCCAGCCTGGTGCAGGTCTACAGTTTTCTTCCTGGTGTCCTTCGACAGCTCTTTGGTCTTGGCCATGGTTGAGTTTGGAGTCTGACTGTTTGAGGCTGTGGACAGGTGTCTTTTATACAGATAACGAGGTCAAACACGTGCCATTAATACAGGTAATGAGTGGAGGACAGAAGAGCTTCTTAAAGAAGAAGTTACAGGTCTGTGAGAGCCAGAAATCTTGCTTGTTTGTTATTGACCAAATACTTATTTTCCACCATCATTTACAAACAAATTCTTTAAAAATCCTACAATGTGATTGCCTGGATTTTTTTTTCTCATTTTGTCTCCCATAGTTGAAGTGTATCTATGATGAAAATTACAGACCTCTCTCATCTTTCTAAGTAGGAGAACTTGCACAATCAGTGGCTGACTAAATACTTTTTGACCCCACTGTACTATACCTCCACATATGCTTACTTGTCTTTAATTTTCCCACAGGTCGTTTTATCACAGCAGACTCCTCATTAATGGAGCAGTCAGACAAGGCTATCTTGGTGAGCCCTGAACTTGAAATATCTGACTGGAGCTGCTTGCGGCTGGTGTACCAGATCACTGGGGCCGGCTCCCTTCTGGTACATTTACGCCCTGACGGAGAGAACTTCGACCATGTCCTATGGACGGCAGACAAACCCTCTGACAGTTGGCTCATAGCCAGCATGGATCTTCGTAACAGGTCCCAGATCTTCCAGGTAATAGCCAACAAGTTGTACCTATTATTATTTATGACTCCTGGTGACCATATGGAGAACATCCAGTCATCTGTTTGGCTTTTTAGAATTCTTAAAGGCTTGTTCGTTATTTCTCTAATTGTATCCTTCCATCTTTAACTCTTCCAAGCATAACTGTCTTTTCCAATGAACTGGTTCTCCTCAAATGTGTCCAAATAACAGAGCTCCAGTTATCTGGGCTTTAAGTGAGATGTTAGGTTTGTTTTGATCAAGGATCTTCTTTGCCATCCAAGGTGTTCACCAGCACCAAAGATCTGAGGCATCAGTATTCTTCCTGTCACATTTTTTGTCACATACATAAAGAACCACCGAGATGACAACAGTCTGGACAGTTCTGTTTGGGAATCCGTCTTGCCTGAGTTGCTATTAAAAAGCTAAGCTAACTCAGCATTCATAAATAATGACAGACTATATAATATAGGGCATTCAAAATGTCAGATTTAACAATATAAGAAATGAATATAATATAGAGAAGACACTTGCAAAACAATAAAACAACAAATTAAAACACATATGTACATTCAATAAATAAATGAACCCCTGACTTGGTTGCAGGCTCAGCTACCTCACTTACACTATGCCTTAGTGTTGCTTGTACAAAAGTTATGTTAATTGTTCAGCATAACAAATATTATTTTATTTCTTTACCTTTTATGTGTTAGCCAAACAGTATCAGTATTATTTTAGTCAAGTTTTTTGTTTTGTCATTTTTATTCAGTTATGAACACTTTCTGAACTATTATTAAAAAATGACAGACTTGGAAGAAGAAAACACCTCCATTGTCTAATATTTAATTATAACAGAACAATTTGTTAGCTCATATCTCCAACACCTCCACTGCACTTGGCCTCAGCTTCATAGACTTTACACTATTTCAACAAGTCCAGCACTGTTTATTTGGGTTAATTGAAATGTTTTTACATGTGTTACTTATATTTCAAAAGAGTCTGGGTTGTAACACGGAGTGAAATGATTATCTTTAGTAAATGTTATGAACTACAGCTGCAGTGCTGATGAATGTATTCAACAAGTACATGTTCATCATGTCATATATAAACATTCCCACTGACACAATATTCACAACATGTACAAAATGTGTACAGAATTTTCCCCACACAGAATAAACACTGGTACCTTCAGTTCAAATATTATTCTGTGTATATACACACATTGATTATGATTTGCTATAGATTTATAGATTTTGAGCTTCTTACAGCATAATAATAGTTCATTTTATTTTTTCCATTGCAGCTTCTGATGGAGGCCAGGCCTGATCGAGGAGCAGGAAACAGCATCGCTATTTTTGAAATTCATGTTATCCCAGGCTACTGCATAGGTAACTTTTCATTCATTCATTGTGTTCATATACAAAGCCAGTAGCAAAAAGTTGGGACAGTGGGTATACCGCAAATAATAACAAATCATTGATTAGTCAACTTAATATTATGGACATTTCATTGAAAACAACACAACAAAGAGATATTTAATGATTTACTTTATTAACTATTGGTTTTTGTAAGCATACATTTACAAACAAATATTTAATGCCTGCAACACATTCCAAAAAGGTAGAGACAGGGGGCAGTTTAAGAGACTGATAATGCTATCATGATACAAAGTGCTTCTTATGGTGAGTGCAGCTGATAAAATGGACAGTGAGTGTAGAAACAAGGAGGTGGTTTTAATGTAATGGCTGATCAGTGTAGGTGGGAAACTCCTCACAGGTAGTGACCAGAGGCAAGGATTGAAATCCTCAGGACCTGTATTGCTGTAAGACATCTACCTGACCAGCTGCCCCGCTGTGCCTCTCTGTAAAAAATGTATATGTAACTGTATTTCCATTAATCGTGACCTTTTTTTAAACAAAAAGCATTATCTAAAACATGCATGTGTGCTGCTGTGATTTAGAATGTAACTTTGAAGAGGATCATTTGTGTGGCTACAGAAACCAGTGGAATCCCAACGTGAACTGGTACGTCGGTGGCAGCCGTAACCAAGAATCTCAGTCCTACCTGCCTTACGACCACACCATGAACGATGAGAGAGGTACAGGTAAAGAAATACACAGCTTTTTAGTAAGTCAAAGAATAGACTAGCAGCTTCTTTCCATCCCTTGATCCCTCAACTTTGTCTGGACCTAGCTTTTTGCAAAATCTAGACTATTTTTGTTTTTGTATTCTGGATTAGGTCACTACATGTATGTGGACTCGGTTTATGCCAAGGGGTTCCAGGAGGTGGCAAAGCTTGTGTCGCCCATGATCACCGCTCCCGTGACTGGCTGTTTGTCCTTCTACTATCAAAGGAACCAAGCAAGGGGGAACTTCTTCTCTGTGTTTACCAAGGACCAGCTGGGTCACTATGAGGAAATATGGAGGCCGGACGTGTATGCCACATCCACCTGGAAACTAGTGCAAGTGGATATTAAGGCACACCATCCCTTAGAGGTCAGTAAAAGAGGTTCAGAGACAACCATCATTTAGATTTAGTTATGGCATTACATGTTCTTATACACTAAATGACCAAAAGTATGTGGTGACCTGACCATCACGCCTATATGAGCTTGTTGGACATCCTATGCCAATGTCATCGCGATTGATTTTAAGTTGCTTAGACCCTTTGTGGCAATAATAGCCTCAATTGGGAAGGCTATTAACAAGATGTTGAAGTTTTCTGTGGGAATTTGTGCCCAAACAAGGTAGCATTTGTATGGTCAGACATTCTGCATAGTGATTATAGGCTTGTGTGAAGCAACCCAGCCATACAAACCCATTCTATTTTGTTTGGAACTCTATAGTGATCATTTTTTGATAGTCTCTGCAGTCCAGCTCATTGAGTGTGTGTGGTTTACTGCTTTGTGGCTGAGATGTAGCTGCTTCTAGATGCTTCCATATCACAATAACAGCATTTACAATTAACTGGTGCAGATCTTTTGGCGGGCGGCACGGTGGCTTGGTGGGTAGCACTGTCGCCTCACAACAAGAAGGTCCTGGGTTTGATCCCCAGGTAGAGTGGTCCGGGTCCTTTCTGTGCGGGGTTTGCATGTTCTTCCCGTGTCTGCATGGGTTTCCTTCGGAAGCTCCGGTTTCCTCCCACAGTCCAAAAACATGCAGCCAAGTTAATTGGAGACACTGAATTGCCCTATAGGTGAATGGGTGTGTGTATATGTGTCTGCCTTGCAATGGACTGGCGCCCCGTCCAGGGTATTACTGTGTGCCACAGTCCAAAAACATGCAGTCAGGTTAATTGGAGAGACTGAATTGCCCTATAGGTGAATGTGTATGTGTATGTGTGACTGCCCTGCAATGGACTGGCGCCCCGTCCAGGGTATTACTGTGTGCCTTGTGCTCATTGAAAAGCTGGGATAGGCTCCAGCACAACAAGGCATCCTGTGACAGTGAAATGTAAAGGCACTGATTTGTTCTGCTGCCACCATTGGTGTAGATTACATCGCTATGTGCACAATTTTATACACATATAAGCGATAAGAACACCAGGCTGAAACACCAGAACTCAGTAATTAGAATGTGTCCACATATTTTTGGCCACATAATGTATCTAATTGTCTGCCTACAGTACACTGTTTTTACCAACTTTGCCTTTAAGGTTGATATACTGCACCATTAGAGTGTCTGGGAAGGGGGATGGGGCTGGTCGGAGGTCGTATCAGTGCCAGTACCAGTTATTCAACCTTTTGGTTTTCTTTGTTTAACATTCTTTCATGGTAATATTTAAAAAATGTTTAGATTGAAACTAAATCCTTCTGATTGCACCTTTAATTAATCAGACGTAGAGTGTGTTTGAAATATTACCTCATTAATACCTTTGGTTACCGCATAGCTTGGTTTAATTTTAGAAAGTCCAGACATGAAGCGGTGAGATCATTACATCAGCTGTATGACAGTTTCCAGAGCGTTCTTCTCTTGGGTTTTGGTTCTTGCTATGTTGATTTTTAAAAATCAATCTCACCAGAGCAGGCACAGGAATGTAGGGCAGTGGCAGAGACTAACTATTAATCATAACTATTTGAGCCAGCAGCACATGGAAACACAGAATCAGAGAAACTCAGCAGCTACCAAGAGCTCACAACACTTACTGGGGCAGCACTGTTTCTTGCTGTTCTTTTTATTTTTTTTAATTAGGGAGTTCTTTTTGGGGTGAAATGGTAGTTCTTTCTTATCTTAATTGTCAAACAGTTGGCACTAATCTGCAGCACCGATGTTAGTTCCAATAGATAATCTTTTAATACCTTTTTAAAAAATATATTTTGTTTATGCATTTTCTCCCTTTTAGTGCTTCCAACTGCCCAATTACATCATGCTTCCTCTCCACCAATTTCGATCCCCGCTCCGATTAAGGAAAACTAAGCTAACCCACGTCCCCTCCAACACGTGGGAAGCAGCCGTATGCATTTTGTCACTTTGACGAATGCAATGTGGATCAGCACTGTGTACGGAGAGACACACCCTGACAGCAGCACTCTTTTTCTGTCTCTTTGCAGGCGCCGTCAATCAGCCAGCAGGAGCCGTAATTGCATTCGTTATGAGAGAGTCCCTATCCGGCTTTAATATCCCACCATTAAATGAACAACAGGCCAATCGTTGTTCATGTGGCTGCTCAGCCCAGCCGGCAGGCATCGGTGCTGCAGATTACATACACGCGATGTATCCCAGCTCTGGTGTTCCAGCTTGTGTTTTTACCGCTGTGCCACCTGAGCGGCTAATCTTTTAACATCTTGATCGCCAATTGATCTGAGTTGTTCAATTTTCAGGGTTTTACCTGCTCTTCCAGATAATACCAAGTTCCCAGTGTTATAATATAATTTAATTTAATTTAATAAACTGCAGAGTCAAAAAGCATTTTGACCCCTATTTCATCTAGTGGGATCTATTATTAGTACGTTCATCTAGGGAAACCTGACTTTCCTTATCCCTTTCCCTATCTATCTATCTATCTATCTATCTATCTATCTATCTATCTATCTATCTATCTATCTATCTATCTATCTATCTATCTATCTATCTATCTATCTATCTATCTAGTTTAGCTACACTAGCTGCAAATAGCTTCTGGAAGCAGCATCAGGACTAAAACTGTTCATCGGGAGCATCATGGATTGGGTTTTCATTGGCAAACACTCGCATACGCATATAAATCCTACATCTCTGGACTCTGTGGAAGTGGAAACACATTTAAACATTTGGCACCAATCTGCAGCACCAGTGTTAGTTCCAATAGATAATCTTTTAATATCTTGATCGCCAGTTGATTTGAATTGTTCAGGTTTCAGGGTTCGACCTGGTCTTTCAAATAATACCAAGTTCCTAGTGGGATTAAAGCCCAGGTTAATGTGTTTATGAGTTCCGCCAAGCCGTCAAACCAGATCTGTGCCTATGCTTCCTACAGTCATGCTCATGCTCTACAGTCATGGTTGTTTAAAGGAGATTATCCATCAACCAACATAAACCTTACTTTGTACATGGATCATTGGCATATAACAGGGAAAGATATTTCCTAAATTATTGCACTGTATGCTGTAAGATTAGGAAATCTCTTATATAAATCAAATAAACCCTTTGTCCAGAACATTGGACAAGCAAGTGCTGCAACCAAGGACTGGCAATTGTGCATATGTGCTTTTAGCATTTAGCTGACCAGTTCAATTGCTTTTGTTTCCTTTTCAAATGTGGGTGGGATGTTGTTTTACTTAGACTTTTTACTTCACACTATCAGCACTTAAATGGACTGAGAAACATCCAGCAGAGAAGAAATTCAATGGAATTCTATTCCATTTTATGACAGAGCTATACTGAAAGTTGAAAGTCTACTGCAAATGTTTGTCTATAGAAAATGCAATAGGCAAAATTACTAATTCATAGATGCTTTGAAAGCACAGAGAACGTAATTGTAATTGATTACAAATTTAAAAATGTTGGTATAGGGTTTATATATATATATATATATATTTCTTGCATATATTTCATATGCAGGACTGTTGGTTTGCCAGTGCAAAGAGGGTTTATAATAATAATATAGATCAAATAGATCAAAACATGGTGCATTTGAACCACAAGAACACAAGCAGTGATTGTTTTTCTATCAACTTTGTTCGTATAAACATCTTACAGGAGACCAGTTTCAGCTGCTTTGTTTAGGTATCTGCAGCCAGCTCCTCGGCACTACATAAACATGGAGAGGGTGCATGAGTGGGGTCCGGACATCATCTTTAGCACATGTGGTGTTTGTTTTCTATCGCTGTAAAAGATGCTTTTAAAACGAGCATTCTTTGGTTCACAAGGGCCTTCTGTTTTGTTGATCACCTCACTTTGTTGTTTTCTGTAATACTTTGACATTTTTAGTACACCACGATTATTTGTAACCCATTGTTATGACATTGTTATGGATCTGTGCAATTGTAGGTGGTGTTTGAGGTGGCATTCAACAGTCCTCGCGGTGGCTTTGTAGCTGTGGATGACATTTCATTTTCTTCCGAGTTCTGCCACAATGAGACAGGTCAGTAAAGTTTATGTTTCATGATTAAAGACGATCATCTTATTTGAAAGATTCAACCCATTCAGTTCAAACCAGGCCGTCAAGCTGTCAAACCAAATCTGTGTCTATTCACCGAACAGTCATGTTCATTTAAAGGAGATCAGCTATCAACCAAAACAAACCAAAGCTGGAAGCAGAACAATCCTAAAAATGTAACTGTAGGCTGTAACATCAGGAAATCCTTTGAATAATTCAAAGGAACCCTTGGTTAGGAGTCCGTTTCTCAAAGCCAGAACATTGTTTCCCTATGAAAGACAATTGTACTGTTCTGGCATCCACCAAATCACTAAAGGAAGGTTTGTTATGGGTTCAGAGTCCAACACATTCAGTTCAAGCTCCAGTTCCAAGTAGAAAAGTTGATTTTGTTCAGCATTTAACAATAATTAATTACATTTAATGAGCTGCAGTGTCGAAAAGCATGTTGACCCCTATTTATTATTTGTAAGTTCATCTAGGAAAAATTGACTTTCCCATTGGGATTAATCTATCTGTATGTCTGGTTGTCTCATCTATCTATCTTTATGTCTGTCTACCTACGTATATCTCTCTGTCTCTCTATCTATCTATCTATCTATCTATCTATCTATCTATCTATCTATCTATCTATCTATCTATCTATCTATCTATCTATCTATCTATCTATCTATCTATCTATCTATCTATCTATCTAGTTTAGCTACCCTAGTTGTGAATGGCTTCTGGAAGCAACATCAGGACTAGAACTGTTCTCCAGGAGCTTCATGGATTGGGTTTTCCTTGGCAAACAGTCACATACGCATATAAATCCTACATCTTTGGACTCTGGAGAAGTGGAAACACATTCTTCGTAGTGAGACAGACAAAGCCAAGTTTTCCAGATGTCAGAGTAATGCTGCCTGTCCAGATGCAAAGTCATAGAGGAAAATAAATCATGTTCTTTACTTTATGTAAAGTACGTAATGGGATTTTCAGACGTCCACATACTGTACTTTTGGTCGTTTTGGTTACTTACTGCTGTTTTAGTTCTGTGTATTGTTTACACTGTGTTTCATTTATGTATGAATGAAATGAATAAACAAATCAAAACAATAAGACAGTTTATTACTGTAATACAGTTACAACGTCCAAACACAAATCTCCATGGGAAACATGGGAAATATGTCAACACTGATAAAGTTAACAAAGCACAGCCAGACCACACTCGCTGGGAACTTTCCACACATTTAACAGCCATCATAAGAGCTTCCTTATACTCAGCTTGTTTGATTGATCTTATATATTTTTTTAAATGGTCCAGTCTGCTCAACTGATGTTAACCTGGTGTGTTTTGTGTTTATCATGCTTCTTTCAGAGCCCACCTTTGACCCCTCTCTAGCTAACTGTGATTTTGAGGAAAGCATGTGTCAGTACTATCAGGAGCACATTCTGGGGGCTGTGTGGAACAGAGTTAACATCAGGCCAAACGTCTACAGAGTCGGAGATCATACTACAGGCTCGGGTATGTAAACTGATCTTCTCAAGATAATCAACAATCGAACTGAAAAACATAAGGTGTATTCCAGTCACCCCAGTGGTTCCCTAAACAAGATTCCACCCCACAGGGAGTTAAAACATTCAGATGGATGGTAATGGTTCATCACTACTCAGGAAGTTGAGACAGTAGAGTTTACCCATCAATCACTGAGCGTCTTGCAGGTTGGACAGCTGCCGCAATATCTGAAAGCAGCAAACTGACCGACATTATTTTGGACTAATGTTTTAACAATCTTTGCTAAAAAAATACCAACAATGTAAAATACACTAATCAGCCATAACATTAAAACCACCTCCTTGTTTCTACACTCACTGTCCATTTTATCAGCTCCACTTACCATATAGAAGCACTTGGAAGTTCTACAATTACTGACTGTAGTCCATCTGTTTCTCTGCATGCTTTGTTAGCCCCCTTTCATGCTGTTCTTCAATGGTCAGGACTCTCCCAGGACCACCACAGAGCAGGTATTATTTAGGTGGTGGATCATTCTCAGCACTGCAGTAACACTGACATGGTGGTGGTGTGTTAGTGTGTGTTGTGCTGGTATGAGTGGATAAGACACAGCAATGCTGCTGGAGTTTTTAAACACCTCACTGTCACTGCTGGACTGAGAATAGTCCACCAACCAAAAATATCCAGCCAACAGCGCCATGTGGGCAGCGTCCTGTGACCACTGATGAAGGTCTAAAAGATGACCAACTCAAACAGCAGCAGTAGATGAGCGATCGTCTCTGACTTTACATCTACAAGGTGGACCAACTAGGTAGGAGTGGCTAATAGAGTGGACAGTGAGTGGACACGGTATTTAAAAACTCCAGCAGTGCTGCTGTGTCTGATCCACTCATACCAGCACAACACACACTAACATGATCCACCACCTAAATAATACCTGCTAAGGGATCCTGACCATTGAAGAACAGGGTGAAAGCAGCCAAAAAAGTATGTAGAGAAACAGATGGACTACAGTCAATTGTAGAACTACAAAGTGCTTCTATGTGGTAAGTGGAGCTGATAAAATGGACAGTGAATGTAGAAACAAGGAGGCGGTTTTAATGTTATGGCTGATCAGTATATCTTAGCTTAGGTTCAGGATAGTTTAGTCACGTTGTATGTGTTTAGTTTAGCAGTTAGCTTTGTTCATGTGTTTGTGTTTGGTCTTGTGTACCCCTGTCCTGTGTTGTCATTTGGAATAAACTTTTGCATAACATCTCTCGCCTGTAGCCATCGTTACAATATACTGTATACAAAAGTACTAAAATACCCTGTGATTTTTTCCACTTCCAGTTGTTCCTATATTTAGCAGTCGCCATGGGAAATCATTCTGGTCTGTACCTGATTTGGTGCAGTTTTTACACCGGATGCCTTTCCTGATGCAACCCTCTTTATTTTTATCCAGATACAGTGTATCACAAAAGTGAGTACACCCCTCACATTTCTGCAGATATTGAAGTATATCTTTTCATGGGACAACACTGACAAAATGACACTTTGACACAATGAAAAGTAGTCTGTGTGCAGCTTATATAACAGTGTAAATTTATTCTTCCCTCAAAATAACTCAATATACAGCCATTAATGTCTAAACCACCGGCAACAAAAGTGAGTACACCCCTTAGTGAAAGTTCCTGAAGTGTCAATATTTTGTGTGGCCACCATTATTTCCCAGAACTGCCTTAACTCTCCTGGGCATGGAGTTTACCAGAGCTTCACAGGTTGCCACTGGAATGCTTTTCCACTCCTCCATGACGACATCACGGAGCTGGCGGATATTCGAGACTTTGCGCTCCTCCACCTTCCGCTTGAGGATGCCCCAAAGATGTTCTATTGGGTTTAGGTCTGGAGACATGCTTGGCCAGTCCATCACCTTTACCCTCAGCCTCTTCAATAAAGCAGTGGTCGTCTTAGAGGTGTGTTTGGGGTCATTATCATGCTGGAACACTGCCCTGCGACCCAGTTTCCGGAGGGAGGGGATCATGCTCTGCTTCAGTATTTCACAGTACATATTGGAGTTCATGTGTCCCTCAATGAAATGTAACTCCCCAACACCTGCTGCACTCATGCAGCCCCAGACCATGGCATTCCCACCACCATGCTTGACTGTAGGCATGACACACTTTTCTTTGTACTCCTCACCTGATTGCCGCCACACATGCTTGAGACCATCTGAACCAAACAAATTAATCTTGGTCTCATCAGACCATAGGACATGGTTCCAGTAATCCATGTCCTTTGTTGACATGTCTTCAGCAAACTGTTTGTGGGCTTTCTTGTGTAGAGACTTCAGAAGAGGCTTCCTTCTGGGGTGACA
Organism: Trichomycterus rosablanca; assembly: GCF_030014385.1. NCBI lineage: Eukaryota > Metazoa > Chordata > Actinopteri > Siluriformes > Trichomycteridae > Trichomycterus > Trichomycterus rosablanca. The sequence continues at coordinate 9,184,806 of NC_086008.1, read as the reverse complement.
GCCATGCAGACCAATTTGATGTAGTGTGCGGCGTATGGTCTGAGCACTGACAGGCTGACCCCCCACCTTTTCAATCTCTGCAGCAATGCTGACAGCACTCCTGCGCCTATCTTTCAAAGACAGCAGTTGGATGTGACGCTGAGCACGTGCACTCAGCTTCTTTGGACGACCAACGCGAGGTCTGTTCTGAGTGGACGCTGCTCTTTTAAAACGCTGGATGATCTTGGCCACTGTGCTGCAGCTCAGTTTCAGGGTGTTGGCAATCTTCTTGTAGCCTTGGCCATCTTCATGTAGCGCAACAGTTCGTCTTTTAAGATCCTCAGAGAGTTCTTTGCCATGAGGTGCCATGTTGGAACTTTCAGTGACCAGTATGAGAGAGTGTGAGAGCTGTACTACTAAATTGAACACACCTGCTCCCTATGCACACCTGAGACCTAGTAACACTAACAAATCACATGACATTTTGGAGGGAAAATGACAAGCAGTGCTCAATTTGGACATTTAGGGGTGTAGTCTCTTAGGGGTGTACTCACTTTTGTTGCCGGTGGTTTAGACATTAATGGCTGTATATTGAGTTATTTTGAGGGAAGAATAAATTTACACTGTTATATAAGCTGCACACAGACTACTTTTCATTGTGTCAAAGTGTCATTTTGTCAGTGTTGTCCCATGAAAAGATATACTTCAATATCTGCAGAAATGTGAGGGGTGTACTCACTTTTGTGATACACTGTATTGGACTGGGACTGAGGGTGTACCCCCAACAGACTCAGCCAGTCAAGATCATGCTAGATCAGCTGATAACACCCCTGAGATTCACACCGCAAGCAAATGCTGGAAAAATAATGTTTGGGTTTCAAAGCAGTTCCATTAATACCTTTTCTTTCTCACTGTGCTCTAGGCTGGTTTCTCATCGCCAACACTATGTTTACCTCACGCTATGGTTACGTGGGCCGTCTGCACGGGCCCTTTCTGCCGGGGGACCACAAATACTGCCTCAGGTTCTACTACATGCTGCAGGGTTTCGGGAAGATCGACAATGCTCTGGCTATATATGTTTACGATGAGAACAACGTGGCTCAGGAAAGAATCTGGACCTCGTCTGAGATCTCCAGAAATGTGTGGACAGAGGCGGAGGTCACCTATCATAAGCCGATGGCCACTAAGGTAGCACAGAACAATAGCTAATCATTTTGTATGTCATGCCCATAATTTGTCATTTCATTAGCAATTTAGCCATGACTCTCGATAGCTTGCTTCTTAAATAAAATGTACCATCGTAGTTATCAAGCTAAGTTAGCAAGCTAAGCTAACTGTTTGTATATTCTACTCGAAACACAAGACTGTGTGGAGCATACTTTGGGGTTTTTGTGCAACAGGTGGGCCTACAGTGTCATCAATCCTTGAATTCTCTTTAAAATGTCCATGCAAATGAACGTTTTGGCAGTACAGTACTTGACTTTTTATCATTATGAAATATTGTTGATTGGTTTGTTTGGAAGCCTGTTTGACACACAGACAGATAAATAGATATTATACGTCACAGCTATTTTATTGGACTTTAATTTGATTTTATTGTCTTTGTCATAGATAGTGTTTGTTAGCATCTGCAAGAACTTCCTAGAGTGTGGACATGTAGCTCTGGATGACATCAGTGTGACTCTTGGAGACTGTAGCATTACAGTGGGTAAGAGTCTAATTCATTCTGTGATTCACTTTGATTCAAATGATTCACTTTACTATTTAAAAAGTTAAGAGAATAAGGACAGATGTAGATATATGTATATACAGTGTATCACAAAAGTGAGTACACCCCTCACATTTCTGCAAATATTTCATTATATCTTTTCATGGGACAACACTATAGACATGAAACTTGGATATAACTTAGAGTAGTCAGTGTACAACTTGTATAGCAGTGTAGATTTACTGTCTTCTGAAAATAACTCGACACACAGCCATTAATGTCTAAATGGCTGGCAACATAAGTGAGTACACCCCACAGTGAACATGTCCAAATTGTGCCCAAATGTGTCGTTGTCCCTCCCTGGTGTCATGTGTCAAGGTCCCAGGTGTAAATGGGGAGCAGGGCTGTTAAATTTGGTGTTTTGGGTACAATTCTCTCATACTGGCCACTGGATATTCAACATGGCACCTCATGGCAAAGAACTCTCTGAGGATGTGAGAAATAGAATTGTTGCTCTCCACAAAGATGGCCTGGGCTATAAGAAGATTGCTAACACCATGAAACTGAGCTACAGCATGGTGGCCAAGGTCATACAGCAATTTTCCAGGACAGGTTCCACTCGGAACAGGCTTCGCCAGGGTCGACCAAAGAAGTTCAGTCCACGTGTTCGGCGTCATATCCAGAGGTTGGCTTTAAAAAATAGACACATGAGTGCTGCCAGCATTTCTGCAGAGGTTGAAGACGTGGGAGGTCAGCCTGTCAGTGCTCAGACCATACGCCGCACACTGCATCAACTCGGTCTGCATGGTCGTCATCCCAGAAGGAAGCTGACGCACAAGAAAGCCAGCAAACAGTTTGCTGAAAACAAGCAGTCCAAGAACATGGATTACTGGAATGCCCTGTGGTCTGACGAGACCAAGATAACCTTGTTTGGCTCAGATGGTGTCCAGCATGTGTGGCGGCGCCCTGGTGAGAAGTACCAAGACAACTGTATCTTGCCTACAGTCAAGCATGTTGGTGGTAGCATCATGGTCTTGGGCTGCATGAGTGTTGCTGGCACTGGGGAGCTGCAGTTCATTGAGGGAAACATGAATTTCAACATGTACTGTGACATTCTGAAACAGAGCATGATCCCCTCCCTTCGAAAACTGGGCCTCATGGCAGTTTTCCAACAAGATAACGACCCCAAACACAACCTCCAAGATGACAACTGCCTTGCTGAGGAAGCTGAAGGTAAAGGTGATGGACTAAACCCAATTGAGCACCTGTGGCGCATCCTCAAGTGGAAGGTGGAGGAGTTCAAGGTGTCTAACATCCACCAGCTCCGTGATGTCATCATGGAGGAGTGGAAGAGGATTCCAGTAGCAACCTGTGCAGCTCTGGTGAATTCCATGCCCAGGAGGGTTAAGGCAGTGCTGGATAATAATGGTGGTCACACAAAATATTGACACTTTGGGCACAATTTGGACATGTTCACTGTGGGGTGTACTCACTTATGTTGCCAGCCATTTAGACATTAATGGCTGTATGTTGAGTTATTTTCAGAAGACAGTAAATCTACACTGCTATACAAGTTGTACACTGACTACTCTAAGTTATATCCAAGTTTCATGTCTATAGTGTTGTCCCATGAAAAGATATAATAAAATATTTGCAGAAATGTGAGGGGTGTACTCACTTTTGTGATACACTGTATACGCCGATCAGGTATAACATTATGGCCTCCTTCCTAATATTGTGTTGGTCCCCCCCTTTGCTGCCCTGCCTGACCCATCGAGGCATGGAATCTGGCACCTTTCTATCAGAACCAGCGTAAACTTCTTCAGCAGTTTGAGCTACAGTAGCTCGTCTGTTGGCCGCCCATGACCCTGTCGCCGGTTTACCACTGTTCCTTCCTTGGACCACTTTTGATAGATACTGACCACTGCAGATGGGGAACACCCCACAAGAGCTGCTGTTTTGGAGATACTCTGACCCAGTCGTCTAGCCGTCACAATTTGGCCCTTGTCAAACTCGCTCAAATCCTTACGCTCGCCCATTTTCCTGCTTCTAACTCATCAACTTTGAGGATAAAATGTTCACTTGCGGCCTAATATATCCCACCCACTAACAGCTGTCATGAGGAAGAGATAATCAGTGTTATTTACTTCATCTGTCAGTGGTCATGTCTGGTCGGTGTATGTGTGTGTGTGTATATACAAACACAAATACAAACCTGCTTAATAATTAAGGAGTGGCTTTTTTTTTCATTTGTAAAAAATCATTTATCAATTTTCCACAGGGCCACTGCGACCACCACCAGGACACTGTTACTTTGAGACGGGTGACTGTGGATATACTCAGGAGAAGAAGAGTAAGAAAGAAATACACTGGTTACGGACCAGGGGGTGGACACCCACGTCCTACACAGGACCCAAAGGGGACCATACCTTAGGGGTAGGTGAGTCGTCAATATATCAGGCTTATGCTTCCTAATGTAGTTTTGTCAATAATTTATTTGCCTCCCAAAACCAGCTGTAAACAACAGCAAACGTTTCCGAAAGTGGTTGCCAGGTCCCCACTTATACTGCAGAAGTGACCTACTTTTTATTTTCAGAAGTGGATCTGATATTAAAGATTGGGAAATATGCATGTGGGTAATTGCAATTAGTTTCATTCACCAAAAATTTGGACATTTATCAGAGGCTGTTTTTGACCAAAACTGGAAAAATCATCACAGTATGATCAGATATGACATGATCTCACAGAGGACCACATTCAAGGCCCATCTACTGTATCAGCTTATACTAAAATAGTTCCATTGTGTGAAAACATTGCGCTGGAGTCTGAGGAATGAGACTTTAACATTTAAAAAAAAAACAATTAAATCACATTTCTACTTTTGCAGCTTTACTGGGGCAATGGCAACATGTGTATTGCCATGCTAATAAACTATCATTTATCATTTCTGCTTCTCAAAGGGTACTACATGTTCATTGAGGCATCTCACATGCTACCTGGCCACCCTGCACGACTGTTAATACCAGAGCTGCGGGGCTCATACAGTCCCCAGTGTCTGACCTTCTTCTACCACATGTATGGATCAGGAACAGGCATCCTCAATGTCCTGCTGCGACAGGAGGACAGACATAAGAAAGAAAGAGTGCTCTGGAGTAGACACAGAGAGCAGAGTATCTCCTGGATGAAGGCCACCGTGGATTATGAATGCTTTACCAAGCACAAGGTGAGAGCATGGAGTCACATGTACTACCTCACACATGCCAATTATCTGTCCACTGATCCAGCACATAGTGGTCCAGTGATCAAATTAGACATCAAAGTGGTTGAGATAATGAGATATAGCAAATGAAGAACAAAGCATTTTGATGCTAGATTGATCACAGGACATCGGTGTTAGGGTTGTGAGTATGAGCAAGTTAATGATAGGTTGGATCTATTCATGCTGTTTGAACATTGAGAAAGTGCTTGGCTGACTTGTTGCATATCAGTATGTTGAGTCGGAAGTCTTGTTATTAAAGCAAGGGGTCAAAGCAGGGGTCGAAGCCTAGTTAGACATTTAATGCTGGAAGGTTCATCATTAAAGGTAAAACACAAGCAAATGTCAAAACCAAAAAGTACTAGATTCAGACCTGGTCTGGAAAAACAAATAACTAGAATCTAGGTAACAAAACTAAAACAACAAGATGGCATATATTGTAAGCTATACACATGATTTACCATGTCAAAACTAGAGAAACATGTGCTCATTGAGCTCATAGAGACACATAGTCAGAAGAAGTCTGAAGAAAAACCTGGACATCAGCACAGCACATGCAGTGATATGTATCATCCAGATGCATGGGCGAAGCAACAGGTTGTTGTTGTATGGACAGCGCAAAGTCCTTATTTTTTCTACCAGGGCCAATCTGTCCAGCATCAATTAGGTGGTTAGTGTGGCTTCCACTATGGGTTCTGAGCTCTTTTGTATTGTAGGGTTGTCAGAGTAAATTATATATATGCAATGCTTTACAACTGCTTACACAAGAGTTGTTGTGGCAGTTCATGCTGTGGTCAAGGAACTGCTAAGCCTTCAAGGTAATAAAATGTTGGTCAAAATGACACATTTCTAGACTTAAAACCAAACAAGTTCAGAATCAGAAAGAAATAAGAATCAGAAAACAATGAGACAGATCAGTATATTTGTTTTAACAATTATTTGAATTGAGTGCTGAGTTGAATTAAGTTGTTCGAGGTGTCCTGTGTTTTCTTTGACAGATTATATTTGAAGCCATAAGGGGCCCTTCAATCAGAAGTGATATTGCTATTGATGACGTAGTGTTCCGAATGGGACCCTGCAATGGTTTGTATGACTTACAGATACTTTTCCTAAAAAGCTGTTTAGTTCTGCACAAACATAATTCCCTTAAGTCTATACAGATCTATAACCATAAATAGGAGGCATGCTTATTGATGTATTTAGCAGTAGTTAGGAAGGGAATGTGTCCTATTACCATAACAACATTAATAATTATGCCTGTTATGTCTTTATTATGTTTGTTGGCGAAACTAGACAGACTTTAGAAAAGTTGTCCTATTAATCCCATTTTTTATTCTTTCTATAATAGAAAACATAAAAGCTTAGAGTCGGTTGATACCAATACTGATATGATTTTTATCATCACTAAGGCTACTTTCTATAAGCAAACTTAATTACTTAATAACTCCATATCAGTTTTACACATTTAAAATAGCCTCTATGACCTCTATGAAAAGAACGGTGATAATAATTATAATAAATAATAATAATAATAATAATTAATAATAATACCAGATAAAATTACATTGTTCACCTTCCCCTAAATGGTTTATAATTATAACAATAATAATTTGATTTAAAGATGCAGTGGTCCATGTTTGATTGGTAACTTTTACAAACAAGATGAAAATGTCTGCAGAACCTGACAGAATTAAAACAACATGATCAAAATAACAGTATCAAATGTCTATGGAAAAATATTTTTATACTTTTTATATACCTTCTTAGATTTCCATTAGACTCGCTCCCAGTGCCCCTTAAATTCTCCCAACCTTTAGTGCTAAATAGCACTAAATAAATAGCAACTCTAAATACAGCTGATGCAAACCTACTACCTATTAAGAATAAAATGCATGAAGTCAAATTGGGTAATGTTAAAATCTTCTTGTAACAACAATGAAATTTAGAGCTTATGCACCTTGAATAGAAAAACTGGCACATATTATTATAAGATTGCTTTAAAAGATGGTATTAACAAATATTGTGATGTCATTTTTTATGCTCTCTTGCTTCCACTACTAACTATCCTTTTACTCCCTCTTTCCTCATAGATTTTGGAGACAGCATGTCATACTCGGGCTTCTCAGAGAACTTCAACGAGATTGAGTACTGAGAAAGGCACTGGAATATTGTATGTCTGTATCTATTTGTTTGTTGTTGGGTTGGGTTGTGATTTAATTACACATGACCATGCTGAGAGTCGCATTTTATTGCTTGTCTTAGCGGAATTTACATTCTCGGTGTCTGCTTGGGAAAATAAAGTTCCAGTTTTAGAGGTCACATGGACAGCTTGTGCACATCTCATTTTATAAATGCTGGTGTAATTGTTTTCGAGGTTCTGTGCTTTTTTTCTGTGCTGGCATTACCCAGTATTTTATGGTTGGGTGTCTTCTTGCTTTAAAATTCACCCAAAGAGCACTTTCACTTTTTTAATATGGACACTGTGTATTTATGCAGAAACAAAAATCATGTTTTTATTGTTTATATTGTGTGTAATCAAATAATTAAAGTAAGTCAGTTATATACCACTTTTGTTGGCTTTTGATATGTTGGTTTTTGATACATTATTGTTTTGTACTTTTTACTTGCATTCAAATCAAATGAAGACACATTGTTTGATATGGAAGCTCTAAAAACCTTTGAGATTTAATAAATATTTTTATGTCTGTGTTATTTTGACTTATTCTTAGTGACTTTTTTACTGTCTGTGGCCTCAGAAGGTTAAAATGACCTGTATGTATCAACATACAGTATACAAACATGTATGTCATGTTATTTACATACAGCTGCAAGAAAAATATATTTTTACAGTATTCACTCATAAAATATGGTTAGCTCTTCACCCAAGTCAGTAATATAAATATTTTGTCTTTATTGAACGGTGTTAATGATTGACAACACGTAATGAATCAAGATCCATATTTATCCAGGCTTGGGACCTGCACTACAGTGCACTGGTTTATGCATTCTACCGGCATTCTAGGTACCTATAGGACAATTCAGTGTCTCCAGTTAGCCTGGCTGCATGTTTTGGGGCTGTGGAAGGAAACCGGAGCACCGGGAGGAAACCCATGCAGACATGGGGAGAACATGCAAACTCCGCACAGAAAGGACCGCCACACCTGGGGATCGAGCCCAGGACCTTCTTGCTGTGAGGCGCAATATTACCAATATTTGGATCGATCAGCCCACCCGTACCAACAAGGTTAGACTAGCCGTGTGAATGTGGCAATACCAAGCCTAGCCAACTAGTTCACAGCTGAGATACTGACTAAAACCCAAATAACTCATACACCAAAACTATTATTATTATTATTATGAAAGATATACAACAAAGACTTTTCGTACTGTGTGCAATATACTGACTATACGAAGGACATTACAGCTGTGATTTAATACCAGACGTCAATAACACCGGTACTTATTAGCTTAGTCGCTAGTGTTAGCTGCTAGGCTAATTTCAGTGATTTCTGTTTCTATAAGCACTCTGTACTTATAACTATCATATTAATATTGTAACATATTTTGTAAGTCGCTGCTCTTTGTAGAGTTGTACTGTAGATAAATTCAGATGTCTAAAGCGGTCAGATTTATTTGTTTTCTGGATGCTTTACTTTCTCACATTACCATCACAGCGTATCACCACCAAGCGGCTAAGTAACTCATACCACATAGTTGTGGTTGCCGGGTGAATAAATATCTACATTTCAAATAGAGACCGAATATATGTGTCCTTGTTCCTTTACATTTATAAATAGATGCTAATCTGTTTACATTTACAAGCACAAAGTCAAAAACAATGAGCACTTATTCATCATAAGACACACACGAAATGAGTCTCACTGCGCATGCGCCGATTACGTAAGTTGCGTAAAGTGCGTAAGGTGGGTTCGTACTTTACGTATTTTTTAATTTACACTATTATTTTCATAAATTTGCCCCTATTTCTGTATATGTGCAAAGGTTTCTGTCAGAAATAAAAGAAGAATGAAAAAATACTAATTAGATCCAAAATAAAGTTTAATCAGGGGGATAAATATACACTTTTGCTGCTTTAAGAGTGGCATAAAGAACACAAAACCATGGTAACTAACATTAATGTGGTTTGCATTGTTTCTTTTCCTGACAATAATAAAAACATACTGTATGTATTTATAGGCTTATACGCCAGTGCAAATGTGAATGTCGGTGTGATTTCTTCCTGATTGACATGCACTTTTCTAGTAATACTCTTTACTAAATCAAATAATAAAACGGACTAATACACTTTGTGGCAACATTTCCCCTGGAACTACACACTTTTTCATGTCTCAGTCTAATTGCACAAACAGAACAGGTGTATTTTCACATTCCAAGACCCATTTTATATTGCAAAGAAGCCTTTAAGCATGCAAATGAACCATCGTCTTGACTAAAGAAGCATTGTTTTTAAGTGTGTGCAAATCAGGACAATAATCAAGTACAGTTATGTTTCAATCTATGTACTTTATTTGTACTTGTAAGTAGACACAGACAAAAACTAAACACTTAAAATAATCTGCATAAACAATACAAACATTTACCGCTACAAGCCCAACCAATTTAGCTTATCAATGCTGTTAACAGATGATCATTTATCCAAATAACGGTTCCTGGTATCCTTGCTGAGTTTGTCTCGGTTTGGTTTCCTCTCTTTTCACGTCTGCTTCTCCAGCTTTCACTACTTCAAAAGAACAAAAAATAATTTACACAGGTGTCTTTGCTGCTACTTTCACAAAACAATACAATCACAATGGCGCACCGGTGACGTCACAAACACTAAACCTATGAGCAACAAGTAATAAACTACTGAATTACTAAGCCGACTCAGGATGCACATCATTCATTTTAATGCGTATAATATTGCTTATTTATATTTAAATAAAATAATTTGTACTCATTATGTATGACAGTTTTGATAATAAACGGAAATCTGATTAAATGAAGCGTTTTCTGTCTGAATGTTTGTGGTGTTTCTGCGCCATCATGTGGATCTTTGTTGAGGTAACTTGTCCGGTCGCTGGCTCGGATTATTTTACATAAAGAAGAGTAAATAAACATGAAACAATGTGGCTGCACCGCAACAGCGTCTGTACAGGAGCTCAAACACTAAAGAAAATACAATTCATCACGTTTCCATGTTGTGTTTTGAGCACTGAGGCTTCACTATCAGACTGAACAGGTTTTATACGAGCTGAACGTGTTTTTATTTTCTTACACTTGTAAAGAGCCGAATCTCCTCTTTCTGCCATCTATCAGCTCCAGTTTAATTATGGGATAGATCAGAAAAATGACTGCGCATGCGGACGGAGCTTTGGTCTCTACTTTCTTATGAAACAGGAGAATCGTGCTGAATAGTGATGATATACAGTAAGTGGTGCTTTTGAGAGATCGATGCAAATGAAACCAATGATTCGGAGATAGATTCGAGCTTGTGAAACGTTGGAATCATCGCACCACAGTGACATCAGTGGTCTAACAGTAACATCGGTCTTACACATCACTGAAAGAAGTGTGTTTTGATGGTGGTATAAAACATCATTCCGTCATATAATGAGTGTCCTTGACATTGACCATTATTTATTATACAGTCAAAATAGGAAGTGCTTGTGCAACCAGGCCATGCAATATTTATTACCAGAGGTGGAAAGAGTACTAAAATATTGTACTCAAGTAAAAGTACTATTACTTTAATGAATTTTACTTAAGTCAAAAACTCATTTAAAATGTACTCAGAGTAAACATTACTTAGTTACTTTTTTACAGCAGGGTGTGTGTCTCTCCTGTGTAATGCAAACAAACCAAGTGGATATATCTTACAATAGTTGTTTTTAATTAAAATACACCAGAAAACAACATGTTGATACAACATTTAAAACATTTAGGGATGTGTAACGTGTCATTTTAGTACAGACCATCCCATAAAACTTTTTCAAACTGTATAACCACTCAAGTTGGCTTTAATTGTGGATTCTATAGACCAGCCTTCTTTTATCACCAACAAATACCAAACAACAGTCATACTGCAAATCCATAACTCAAAACAAGTCAAGGATACAGGTGTTGTGACTTTCACTAAATGACCCAAAGAAAACCTTCAAGTCAAAGTCAAAGTGAACTTTATTGTCATTCAGACTATACAGCTAGGAGTGCACAGCTGAACGAGATTGCGTTTCTCAAGCTCCAATGTGCAGAATATGAAAAAAGAGCATATACAAGACAAAATATACATTAAGTTAAAAAAAAAAAAGATATACATAGTAAAAAATAAATAAATAAATCAAAAAATATTGCACAGACATTGTAGACAGACATAAAATACACGTTAAGTAAAAAATATATACACATTCAAGATGTGAGACAAAACTTTGCTGTCAAATGTTGTCAAATAACGAAACATCAAACTCCAAACATGTTAAACTTTTAAAATCACCCTTCCCTACTCTATACCTACAGTAGATTACAGCTCCTTTATTTTAGCACCAGTTTATTTTCCATCCCAGAATTCACTGCAGCAGTTTCCCAGACGTGATTTTTTAGCGTTTTTTTACTCAGTAACGGATGTTATTTAAAATGTAGCGAATTACAATTCTTAATACAAAACATACTTCAGTAAAAGTAAAATTACTGGTTGTAAAATCTACTTTATAAAACGGATAGTTCCGGTCCTAAAATCTGATTGGCTGAGCCGCGTTCGAAGCCGTTCGAAATCCCCGATAAACGCCCACACTTATGACCACCTCACATCATTCCATATTAATACGCCACTGAAAAGAAAAAGTTAATGTTATGTTCGCCCTCATGTTGCCTAGCAACACTGTTAATCGAACTACCTGGCGTCGCGGAAGAATGCTTTATTGTAAGTTTATACACAATAAATACATTTATGAATTAAACATTGTTGTATTTATTATATTTTATGTTGACCGCCGTTTTATAAAGGCAATAAGCTCACTCGCGGCCCCGTCGCTCTCCTTTCTACTCGCCGGCGCCACAATACTATCGATATTTGGATCGATCTGCCCGTCCCTACTAGACACGCAAACGCTAACGTGCAGGTTATCTTACTCAGACATCCCAAGTTGCAAAATCTCATTTCAGGGAGGTACCCCCGGACCTCGACCCCGACCCCCCAAGCCCAAAAATAAAGCTAAAAAACCTCTCGCACACACCAAAGGATATATATGGGTGATAACAGAACTTTTAGGAGCTGCTAACTGTTCACTGAGCTACTTAGCTAACTGTTCACATCACAAACACACTAGTGCACTAGATAGTGTGAAAGATAATAGATTTATGTTCCCAACATAGTGCACTAGATAGTGTGAAAGATAATAGATTTATGTTCCCAACATAGTGCACTAGATAGTGTGAAAGATAATAGATTTATGTTCCCAACATAGTGCACTAGATAGTGTGAAAGATAATAGATTTATGTTCCCAACATAGTGCACTAGATAGTGTGAAAGATAATAGATTAACGTTCCCTACATGGTGCACTAGATAGTGTGAAAGATAATAGATTTATGTTCCCAACATAGTGCACTAGATAGTGTGAAAGATAATAGATTAACGTTCCCTACATGGTGCACTAGATAGTGTGAAAGATAATAGATTAACGTTCCCTACATGGTGCACTAGTTAGTGTGAAAGATAATAGATTAACGTTCCCTACATGGTGCACTAGATAGTGTGAAAGATAATAGATTAACGTTCCCAACATAGTGCACTAGATAGTGTGAAAGATAATAGATTAACGTTCCCTACATGGTGCACTAGATAGTGTGAAAGATAATAGATTTATGTTCCCAACATAGTGCACTAGATAGTGTGAAAGATAATAGATTAACGTTCCCTACATGGTGCACTAGAGAGTGTGAAAGATAATAGATTAACGTTCCCTACATAGTGCACTAGATTGTATATTAGAAAATAATTTATGTTCCTTACTTAGTGCACTAGATAGTAAACTAGATAACAGACTTATGTTTCTTACATAATGCTTTAGGTAGCGTATTAGTTAACGGATTTATGTTCCGTACATAGTGCACAAAGTTGTATATCAGATAATGGATTTATGTTCCCTACATAGTGCACTAGATAGTATTTTAGATATGAATTTATGTTTCCTACGTAGTGCACTAGATTGTATATCAGATCACGGATTTATGTTCCCTACATAGTGCACTAGATAGTGTATTACATAATTAATTATGTTCCCTACATAGTGCACTAGAAAGTATTACCATAAATTACCATAGTATGCTGGACTTCACATTTCCAAAAGTGGTTTGAGGATGACTGGTGTAAACTTAATAAAGAAAATCGACATGTGCATGGCTAAATTCATATAAAATCAAGATGTTAGACGCTGTAGCACGGATACTACATTTCCCAGAATGCCACCTGAGCGAGCTTCTTTAATCACGTGACTATTCTAAAACTTGCTCACTGCTGAGGAACAGAGTTCAGATACTGCGGCTGGTTACAAGGTACGAAGTAAGTTCCACAATTCTCCTTATTTTTCTACACGTATTCACGTTAAATGCTTATTTTAAAGTGTACGAACATACAGGAGAGGATATAATATATTATTTTGTTGTTTTTGGGAAATATGTCGAGCTGCTTCTGGTTACAGAGAACAACAACAACTGGAATAGCGCATATTGAAACAGCGACCTGTGAGCCATTCCTCACACTGAATTGCTTATAACATGTATCATATATTTATATAATATAAACAAGTCAATTACCAACCTTTCATTCTTAATTTACCTGTGTATCTGGGTAACAAACGTTTCCTACTATAGTGAGTTATGTCGACGACGTTCACATTGTCCTGTGCTGAAGATTCACTATTCATGCAACAAAAGCTATAAGCAGTTAATAAACAGGCTTAACTAAAACTATGAATTTATCATTTTCAAAAATGAATTTGGATGTTTATAAAGTGTCACAATAATTTTACACAAAATTTTTACTTCTTAAGCCACTTACAATTGTTACAGAATACGATACGAACAAGTAATGGACAAGGGCCTTGCTCAGGGGCCCAACAGTGGCAACCTTTCAATTGTTAGTCCAGTATCTTAACCACTGAGTTTGATTGATTGATTGAGTACTTTATTAATCCCCGAAGGGAACTGTCCCACCACAATACTTCTGTTTTGCCACATTCCAAAGGTGGTACAATAGGTTCAGATCTGGTAACTGGGGAGGACATTGAAGTTTATGTTTGTTTGTTTGTTTATTAGGATTTTAACATCATGTTTTACACTTTGGTTACATTCATGACAGGAACGGTGGTTACTCATTACACAAGGTTCATCAGTTCACAAGGTCATATCAAACACAGTCATGGACAATTTAGTATCTCTAGTTCACCTCACTTGCATGTCTTTGGACTGTGGGAGGAAACCCATGCGGACACGGGGAGAACATGCAAACTCCACACAGAAAGGACCCGGACCGCCCCACCTGGGGAACGAACCCAGGACCTTCTTGCTGTGAGGCGACAGTGCTACCCACTTAGCCACCGTGCCACTCTCCGGTCCATTGAAGTACATTAAACCTATTGTTCGCTGGGAATAGTGCAATATGAAGCTTGTACTCAAATTGTAATTCTTATTATACAATCTGCATTTTGTAGCAGAAATCGATATTTATTAGACCAGGTAACATTTTTTCTGTTACCAAGTCCTATTTCATGTTTATTAAGTGTGCACTGAAAATTTAGATTCTCACTATGGTCTTCTGCAGTTGTAGCCCATCTGCTTTAAAGCTTTAACTGTTATGTATTCTGAGCTGCTTTTTTGCTCACCAACATTTTGTATAAGTGCTTACCAACATTGTCACTTATCAGTGTTTGTAAGCATCTGAGCTTAACTGTATACAAAATCACTTGTTTTAGGTTACACCATACTTGTTTCCACCATACCCATTCGGTTCAATTGAAGCTAGTTTTTAACTGTTTGTTTGTTTATTAGGATTTGAACGTCATGTTTTACACTTTTTGTTACATTCATGACAGGAACGGTAGTTACTCATTACACAAGATTCATCAGTCCACCTGGGGATCAAACCCACGACCTTCTTGCTGTGAGGTGACAGTGCTACCCACTTAGCCAGTTTATTCATGCTTTTAAATAGCATAGACTGCAGCAGTATAGTAGCACCCTGTGATATGCTTGTTATTAGTTATATTTAGTTGCTGCATCTGAAATTTTCTTTGTCTATATCAGACTTGCTACGACACACAACCTGCATAACCAGCGTTTATTTTTGCTCAGTAGTGTCATAATAACTGTTGCACAAGAAACTATCATGCCTGTGAAACTTGCTGACGCAGTGTTTCCTTTACATGAAAGTAATAATAAGGGTGTTTATAAACTTCTTCTTTTCACAAACCCACAACCACTATTTTAGGGAGTCATAATAACACATTAGACTGATGAATGCTTTTAGGTACAGTATCTTGGTTCTTTCTGATATGCTATCTCAGCAAAGCTTTACTCTGTAGGGGAGGACTTTGTCCCACATCTATAAAATCAATGACACAGTGTGTTTAATGTGAGACCCAATCATGGATCTTGTGTTGGGAACAGTATGGCTCAATACATGCCTAAAGGTCTGTACAGACATTACAAAAGAACTGCAAACAAAGGGTTTAAACAGGAGGAATGATAAAAGAAAAGCTCGACTTTAAAGGATACTTTTAATTAATGTGCCATGTTACATTAGTGCTAGGGGTGGTCCAAAACCCCTCATCATGGTATAGGTTGTTATCTGCTAGGTATCAGATACAGTTGGAGCTGGGGTGGGGGACAACTTTTGTCTTCATCATTCATTGTACTGCCTGTGCAAAGGTGACATTTAACATACACACTTAATCTAAAGCAGTTTAGAACTAAGAGAAGACTGAATGATCCTGCCATGAATGGAACCCATGTGTTGCACTGGCATGGCATTAAACCAATACAAACAAACAAACAATAATTAAACTAGACAAATTCAAGCTTGATTATTGTCACCCCTGTTAAATCAAAACCTTTTCAGCAATGTAAGGAAGCATAAATGGTCTCAACTCTGACTTTTGTTTTCTCTCTTCAGGTATCGGGATGAAAAGCAGAAATAAGCCCAACACTGTCCAGTACATCATAGCACATTCACCCTGACCCATGTAGAAGTCGTCACCTGCTACTTACAAAGATGTACCAGATTGTCCCGGCAACCGTTGGAGATGTCGGCCTCGGTGCCATGCGCCAGTACACGCCTTCAAAGAAGAGCCGAGCTGATCGTCGCGGACGCCGACTCGTCATGGCCAGCTTGTTCGGAGCAGTGCTGGTCATCGCCGCCGTGGCAGCCTGGTGCTATTACTCTGCGTCTCTGCGTAAGGCAGATCGACTGAAGACCGAACTGCTCGACCTGAACAAAGACGGATTTGTCATCCGCAACCAAGCCGGCGCCATCATCTTTCGAATTGCATTCAGGTAAGAATATGCACTTAATTTTTTTGGATGCTGTAGTTTTTGAAACCCTGGGTCTGGATTCCAAGCCAAAAATATGGGTAGCTGAGAAAAATAATAATAATTAAATAAATAAATAAATAAAGAGGGGTTTGTACACAATTGTCCCCTTGTCCCATCTTGTAAACCACAGTGGGACCAGATTGCCATCATTTTTATTAATTAAGGATATTTTGTTTCGTGTTGGGACATACCATAACATTATGACCACTTTCCTAATATTGTGTTGGTCCCCCTTTTGCTGCCAAAACAGCCCTGCAACTGTGATGCACTGTGTATTCTGACACCTTTCTATCAGAACCAGCATTAACTTCTTCAGCAATTTGAGCTACAGTAGCTCGTCTGTTGGATCGGACCTCACAGGCCAGCCCCCCACGTGCATCTTGATGCCTTGGCCGCCCATGACCCTGTCGCCGGTTTACCACTGTTCCTTCCTTGGATCACTTTGGATAGATACTGACCACTGCAGACCAGGAAGAGCTGCAGTTTTGGAGATGCTCTGACCCAGTCGTCTAGCCATCGCAATTTGGCCCTTGTCAAACTCGCTCAAATCCTTACGCTTGCCCATTTTTCCTGCTTCTAACATCAACTTTTGAGGATAAAATGTTCACTTGTGGCCTAATATATCCCACCCACTAACAGGTGCTGTGATGAAGAGATAATCAGTGTTATTCACTTCACCTGTTATGCCTGGTTTGTGTATTTCCTCTTTATGGTCACAAGTATGTGGACACCCCTCTTAATTTAGTTCAGGTGTTCAGCCACACGCCCTGCTCATGGGATAAATTGGAACCTCTATTACAAACCAGACCGTCTCATCCAATATGCTCTTTATTTCAGAAATGCTCTTTTGATTAACAGGTAACAAATGCCCAAAGAAACACTGAAACATTTTAGTAAAAGGCCCAATGTGGGAGGTCAGGTGGCACATTAGTGCGATGCGCTAGTTTTAATCTCAGCTGTGCTATCGACCAGCCAGGCACCTGCATGGATACGCCTGCAAAAAGTGTGCTTGATTGAGAACGGCATTGTGTGGCTCTCCTACATAGGGCTGCAACGATTAGCCGACATAATCGATAACGTCGACTATAAAAATTTGTCGACGTGCAATTTCATTGTCGAAGCGTCGTTATTATGGCAACGCACTAAAGGAACTGCAGGGGGCGCAGCATCGCTTCCATGGCACAGCGGGGAGTTTATGAAGACAGAGAGGCAAAGATAAAGAGACCGAAACTTTCTAAAGTATTTCAGGAGCATTTCAGCCAAAATAAACCAAAGAAACGAGCTGAATGCAGACACTGCAGAGCAGAGTTGTTGTTTCACGCCAGCAACACGGTGATGCATGAGCATCTGAAACGCGAGCACCCTGCAGCCGTGATGACCAGCGTTATTCAGGACAGGTAAGGTTTTCCACCGCTTCATTCTTTAACCAATGTACTGTAGCTAATGTTTGTTAATGTTAGAGTACCTGTCGGAAAACTTCCTAAGAGATCGCTATTTTTTTAGGTTTGATAGCTAAGCTAACGCATCAAGTGCAATAGTTAATCAGTGATTTATTAGGAGTAACGTTATATAACTTAACGTTATACCCTAACGTTATTTTTTGCTCACGTTAATGAGAGCATTCATTCTAAATAATAAGCGTTCTCCACTTAATGATAGCTAGTTAGCTCAACAGATAATTCAGTTAAGATATTTAACCTGTTATGGTTTAGTTGGCATAGCCAGTACACTATTTGTAATAAACTATGATACATAGCCTTCAGTTTGTGATAATTAATACAGCTTTCTCTTTTGCTCTTTCTATTAATAGCACTAAGCAATGGAGTGTGGATGAGAAGAGGTTCATGCACCCCTCAAATGGCTGAGGTCTTCACAGACATGTTTCTCAAGGACATGTTATAAATGTTTTTGACTTCCAGAGTGATAACTTCTGAAACATAACAGTTTCTAATTCTGTCCAAAGCTTTCTTATTTCATTGATTTTTTTTATTGTGATTGTGTATTAATGTTTCAAATATATTTAATTAAACTATCAAGCTTAAGTTTCATATTCATGTTTCATGGGTCATTATTTTAATATGATATTGGAACTTAAATAACATAACAGAGTTTTGTTATGTTAAGGCAGAGATGGAGGGTATGACATAAATAGTCGTTGACTAGTCGACTAATCGAAAAAATAATCGTCAGATTAGCCGACTACTAAAATAATCGTTAGTTGCAGCCCTACTCCTACACGTCTTGCAAGTAAAAAGAGTGTCAGGGCAAGACCTGGCTTTGTAAAGCACTGTTTTCAGGAGCGGCCACACCCTTAGATTTTTGTTAAATCTAATGCCTAGTTCACACTACGTGATTTGTCGGACCTTTTTTCGTTCAAATATTCTCCTCTTATGGTTTATTTCAGGTCAGGTTCTCTGGATCTGGATTCTTGCTCGAAGGAAGGCCGAATTCTCAGCTGCAGCCGATCCAAAGCAGGAAAGCTGAATTTCTTCATCGAAACAGTGAAACCTAAGAACACGGTGATGTGTTACCGTGTGCGCTGGGAGGAGCTGGACGTATACCGCGCCGTCGAACACGCCATGGCCTACAACGGCTCTCACTGGTACGGTGGCGCGCAGTCCTGGTCCCAGCACTGGCCGATTGTTTTTTCAGGAAACCAGGAACCCAAACCGTTTATCACTGGTGATGTGTATTCGAATCAACAAGCTTTTGGTGGGATCTTGGAGCGCTACTGGCTTTCCTCCAGCGCTACCGCTATCAAAATCAACGACTCTGTACCTTTCCATCTCGGCTGGGATGAGGACAGCAAGATGCTGAGATTCCAGGCACGATATGATAACAGTCCTTATAAGCCGGAGCCGGGACAGCCTGTCCGAGCTGAGCTGAGTTACCGCGTTTGCGTTGGTTACGATGTCACGTCCATTCATAAATACATGGTCCGTCGCTATTTTACCAAGCCTAATAAAGTTCCCGCCGAAGCTGTGTTTAGAAAGCCCATTTGGTCCACTTGGGCTTTGCACAAGACCGACGTAGATCAGGAGAAACTTCTGACGTACGCCTCTGAGATTCGAGCGCACGGCTTTAACTGGAGCCATCTAGAGCTGGATGATCGATACACTCGAGGATACGGAGAATTCGAGTTCGACCCGGTCAAGTTTCCCAATGCCACTCATATGTTTCAAAAACTGAAGGAAGACGGTTTCAGTGTCACTCTCTGGACGCATCCTTTTGTCAACTACAACTCCAGTAACTTCGGCGTCGGAGTGGAGAGAGGGCTCTTCGTCCGAGAGCCTACTGGGGAGTTACCTGCTTTGATCCGCTGGTGGAACGGTATCGGTGGAATTTTGGATTTCACCAATCCAGACACTCGCGAATGGTACGCCTCACACCTGCGTACTTTAAAAAACAAATACGCAATATCTTCATTTAAGTTTGACGCAGGGGAAACCAGCTACTTACCCCAGCAATTCCGAACCTTTGTGCCACTCCATGATCCTAGCGTGTTCACCCGTCGCTACAGCGAGATGGCCATACCCTTTAACGACCGTGCCGAGCTCCGTGCTGGATACCAGTCTCAAAATATTTCTTGCTTCTTCCGAATCAATGACCGTGATTCGCTCTGGGGTTATGACCTAGGACTCAAGTCTATCATCCCTACAGTGCTTACTGTTAGTATTCTCGGTTACCAGTTTGTCCTTCCGGATATGATTGGTGGAAATGCTTATCCAAATCGTACTAAAGGAGCACAGGGACTACCTGACAAGGAACTGTACATCCGCTGGCTAGAACTCTCGGCGTTCATGCCAGCCATGGAATTCTCAATCCCGCCCTGGGCCTATGACGAAGAGGTCGTCAGGATCGCGAGGAAGTTCACAGAGCTCCACGAAACCCTGGTGGCTCCTCGGGTGCTCGAACTCGCCGGGGAAGTGTTGGACACCGGCGATCCTATCATCCGACCTCTGTGGTGGATTGCTACTCACGATGAAGCTGCTTACAAAATCGATTCCCAGTTTCTAATAGGGGATGACCTGATGGTAGCTCCAGTTCTTGAACCAGGCAAGCAGGAGAGAGATATTTACCTTCCAGTCGGCAGGTGGCGGAGCTACAAGGGGGAACATTTTGACAAAGGACCGATTCATCTCACTGACTACCCGGTGGACTTGGATGAGATCGCTTACTTTGTGTGGTCAGGATGAGATGAAATTAGAAGGGAAGCGTCAGCATAAAACACAGCTAGAAAGCGAACAAAAAACTACCATGCATGTGTTTCTCTACAGTTAGGTGCCTTGTGATGAGTATGCAACTGCAACCAGACTTAAGCTAATAATATATATAAACAACAAAGACAGGAATGTTTATCATTTAATCGGGAAACCCTTTTGGTGAAATGTTCACTGTGTAGCATGTATTTAATATAGTAAAAGTCTTGGTGGGTGTTTGAAAGGTGGTGTTTTATGGGTGGTATTCAGAATAGGACCTCTTAGTGGAAGGCATGCAGCTGTTTATAGTACCACTGCAGTACTGTAAACACAAGTCTGACTACATAGATTGTTATATTGTTGGTTATGAATAACCTTAATTACTTTGCCATATTCATACAGGGACTATTTGACTGCTTTAAAATAATTTATAACAAATATTGAGACACCCTAACAGGTGTAATAGATCAGTTAAAGGATAAAGGACTAACTTCCATTTAAAAAGGAAGCCTTTTTGCTGCATTTCCCCCCTAATTTTCCTCCCAATCTAGCTGTATCCAATTACCCGATTGGACTAACCTTCTTCGCTACTGATGTTGACCTCCATTCTTGACTGAGTAGAGCCGTGACTAACACACGCTCCCTCCGACACGTGTGCAGTCCCGGCTGCATCTTTTCACCTGCACGAGGAGAGTTCATATGCGGATCAGCTTTGTGTACAGAGAGCCACACCCTGATCACACACACTATTCCTCGACTCTGTGCAGGCGCCATCAATCAGCCAGCAGAGGTCGTAACTCCCGGGTGGACTCTCCGGCACACCCTCTCGAACAACAAGGCCAGTCGTTGTTCATGTAGGCGCCCAGCCTGCCGGGTGGCTGAGCTGAGACTCGAACTGATGCGTTTGAGATGTCAGTTCTGGTGTGCTAGTGTGTTTTACCGCTGCGCCACCTGAGCACCTAAAGGGAAACCTTTTTATTAAATCGCAAACATTAGGGGAGGATACATTGGCATCATGTCTCTAAGCATGAACTGAGACAGTAACTGAAATGAAACAAGATCTGTGTGCTAAGCTACCTAGAAATTGTTGGTGATAAAAAACCTTGATTATTTTGACTTATTTAAACAGGGTTGACTTATTGTTGTTGCATCAATACAATCCCCCTCAAACTTCTTTTCCAACAGCTAACAGTTGAATTTGAATTGTGAGCAGAGCTGAGAGTGTGAATGTGGATGCTAGCAGATTTCCCTCTCTCTATATGGACACATTGGTATATTTTAAGGTCAATAAATAGTATGTTTTAGGGCACAGTGTTTAAGTAGGTTGTTATAGATGTGAATTGTGTTGTCGTAAGCTTTTAAATTCCAGGCTGCCTGTGTTTTTTTGTTAATCTATTTAGTTTGTAGCATGTTTTGTTTGAATTTATGAATGTTAAACTAGTGTCAGTTAAGGAATTGGTTTAGGTAGAATATGACGTTTCTCCTGCCTAACTGCAACAAATCAAGATGCACCGTATGGCCAACAGCAGACACGTGACCACAAGCTTGTTTGAGATCACATTCCTGTGATTTCTAATTAAAGCTACTTAATCACTGGTGTGAGCAACTATGTTGTTATGAGATGTAGGGATGTAACGATACAGTCTACCCGCGATGCGATTCACGATACTGGGTTCACAATACAATTTTTTTCCAATTTTTTTTTTTTCTTAAACAAAATGAAATTGAAGACAAATTTTGACAAAGTTTCCATTTATTATTTCTCTTAAAAAAAAAAAATACTGCATTTGTGCTTATCTTTTATTTATCTAAATAATGAATGTCCTTTTATTTCTGAGGTAGGTACAAACTATGCCAAACAATGCTACACATTTTTTTTAAATAAAAAACTTTTAAAATAAAAATTTTAAAATAAATCCCACATTAAATAAATAAATGAATAATACAAATAAAGAAAGTATCCTCACATAAATAAATTTGGCTGGAAAATTCAGAACCTGGCAACCCTTTAGTGACGTGTACCAGGCGAGGTGAATAGCGCCAGTGCCCTCTGCTTTTTAAAGTGAATATCAATTCATTATACAGTGTATCACAAAAGTGAGTACACCCCTCACATTTCTGCAAATATTTTATTATATCTTTTCATGGGACAACACTATAGAAATAAAACTTGGATATAAGTTAGAGTAGTCAGTGTACAACTTGTATAGCAGTGTAGATTTACTGTCTTCTGAGAATAACTCAACACACAGCCATTAATGTCTAAATAGCTGGCAACATAAGTGAGTACACCCCACAGTGAACATGTCCAAATTGTGCCCAAAGTGTCAATATTTTGTGTGACCACCATTATTATCCAGCGCTGCCTTAACCCTCCTGGGCATGGAATTCACCAGAGCTGCACAGGTTGCTACTGGAATCCTCTTCCACTCCTCCATGATGACATCACGGAGCTGGTGGATGTTAGACACCTTGAACTTCTCCACCTTCCACTTGAGGATGCGCCACAGGTGCTCAATTGGGTTTAGTCCATCACCTTTATCTTCAGCTTCCTCAGCAAGGCAGTTGTCATCTTGGAGGTTGTGTTTGGGGTCGTTATCCTGTTGGAAAACTGCCATGAGGCCCAGTTTTCGAAGGGAGGGGATCATGCTCTGTTTCAGAATGTCACAGTACATGTTGGAATTCATGTTTCCCTCAATGAACTGCAGCTCCCCAGTGCCAGCAACACTCATGCAGCCCAAGACCATGATGCTACCACCACCATGCTTGACTGTAGGCAAGATACAGTTGTCTTGGTACTCCTCACCAGGGCGCCGCCACACATGCTGGACACCATCTGAGCCAAACAATTTGATCTTGGTCTCGTCAGACCACAGGGCATTCCAGTAATCCATGTTCTTGGACTGCTTGTCTTCAGCAAACTGTTTGCGGGCTTTCTTGTGCGTCAGCTTCCTTCTGGGATGACGACCATGCAGACCGAGTTGATGCAGTGTGCGGCGTATGGTCTGAGCACTGACAGGCTGACCTCCCACGTCTTCAACCTCTGCAGCAATGCTGGCAGCACTCATGTGTCTATTTTTTAAAGCCAACCTCTGGATATGACGCCGAACACGTGGACTCAACTTCTTTGGTCGACCCTGGCGAAGCCTGTTCCGAGTGGAACCTGTCCTGGAAAACCGCTGTATGACCTTGGCCACCATGCTGTAGCTCAGTTTCAGGGTGTTAGCAATCTTCTTATAGCCCAGGCCATCTTTGTGGAGAGGAACAATTCTATTTCTCACATCCTCAGAGAGTTCTTTGCCATGAGTTGCCATGTTGAATATCCAGTGGCCAGTATGAGAGAATTGTACCCAAAACACCAAATTTAACAGCCCTGCTCCCCATTTACACCTGGGACCTTGACACATGACACCAGGGAGGGACAACGACACATTTGGGCACAATTTGGACATGTTCACTGTGGGGTGTACTCACTTATGTTGCCAGCTATTTAGACATTAATGGCTGTGTGTTGAGTTATTTTCAGAAGACAGTAAATCTACACTGCTATACAAGCTGTACACTGACTACTCTAAGTTATATCCAAGTTTCATGTCTATAGTGTTGTCCCATGAAAAGATATAATAAAATATTTGCAGAAATGTGAGGGGTGTACTCACTTTTGTGATACACTGTACATGTAAACTGATTTGAATCGTAACACATGTGAATTGATTTTTAACTGTCTTGTGGTACATCGTTACATCCCTAGACATTATAGATGTGTATTGTGTTGCAGTTAGCTTTTAAATGTTGGCCCATTTAGTTTGTAGCATGTTTTGTTGGAATTTATGGATGTTAAACTAGTGTCAGTTAAGGATTTGGTTTAGGTAGAATATAACCGTTTCTCCTTCAACTGCAACAAATCAAGATGCACCGTATGGCCAAAAGTAGAGACGTGACCACATGCTTGTTTGACATCACATTCCAAACTAATGCTACTTTATCACTGGTGTGAGCACCTATGTTAAAAAAGACTGTCCTGACTATCTTAGTTTTTTTGGCTTTTCCTTGTCAGAATCTGTTAATCTGGAGTTCTAAGCTTTAGTAGAATGCAGCATTACAATGCAAATTGGTACTTGTACACTGAACTGCTATATGTTTTCGTCTGTAACCATTATCGTCACACAGGGAGATGGAATATGTTGTTATTATTGCTAGCTCAGGGAGATTACAAGGGAGTAAATAAGCTAACATTGTGGAGGTGTGGTAAGCAGAAAATAGATATATAGAACTTATTTATAGATTAGATTTAAAGAGATTTAGTTGCATAAACACTTGGTTGGCCATTGTTGAATTTAACTGCCATGCCTGTGGTAGCTTAACAGTTGAGGTACTGGACTAGTAGTTAGAGGGTGTATGCTTCAAGCCCAGTGACTGCCAGGTTGCCACTGTTGGGCCTTTGAACCAGGCTCTTAGTCCTTAATTGCTGGGTTGAAGTCGCTTTGGCTAGAAGTGTCTGTTAATGCCTTAAATGTAAAAGTAAAGTATAAAGGACTTGGAACTGAACTACTGTTGCCGTTGAGATGTTGTATAGTTTTAAACACCATATTAATCTATTCTACATTGTTTATGTTGTTAAAACACATTCTGGAGTGTTTTGAGTAACTGAAGCAAATAGAATGAAATGAAGACAAAAACACTGTGGCCAGATATCAGCCCACATTATCCAGTAGGAAAAATAATGACTAGAGCAACATTGGATGATTAATATAGAAACGTTATAACCTGGTTTAACAGATCATCAAAGCACAAATGAATAAAAAAGGACATTTATGTACATTCTGTGATTATATGTGGTGTTATCCAGTTAGAACTTTTTATTTAGTGAATCTTTACATTATAAAAGTGTGTGAACTCTTAACTACTGACATTGACACGTGGGTTTTTTAATATTTTGCCTTTATTTGCTGTAAACGCACATGTACACGTTAGTCAATAAAAAAAATCATACATTTTATCTTTGGGGGTTTTACTGATGATGTTTGTTCATGTAATCAGTAAAACCCCCAAAGGTAAAATGTATGTTTTAGGAGTTGTAGTGAAAGCCGATCTGCAGGGTGGATTCTGACCAAAGCAATAAGGTTAATTTATTTAAACTGATCTGAAGGTGCCAAAGAAATAGATTAAAATGGAATTTCTGATAGTATTATTGTATGGTATTCTCTAATTGCAATTTTATTCTAAAGTATTTAAACAGCAAGAGGTCATCATACCAGCAATTTGTAAAAAAGGAGCAAACAACATTAGTTGTTAATTAGTAATTAATTGTTTAGCATTGTATACTATCTGATATGTTTGTGGATAAATTCTTTATTGCACCAAAAATGTATTTATTGTAACTCATGGATAATAAACTGACTAGTCACCATTACTTTAGTTTTGTCTTATTTGTATATTTTTAATTATTCTTTAATTTATGCTTACATAATAAACGTATAAGTGTCTGATGAAGTCATTTTTTCGTTTGTGTGATTCTGTACAGTGGTGTTCAAAATAATAGCAGTCCAACACCATTAACCTGATAAATCAAAGTTTTTAGTAGAAATGCTATTTCTACATAGCAAAAAATTTACTTAAAAGTGTAGTAGAGTATTAAAAACAAAACAAACCCAACAATTAGGACATGCATGCCGTTCATTCTGAGTAATCGAAGCATTGATTGAAAGGGGGTTGTTCAAAATAATAGCAGTGAGGAGTTCAATTGGTGAAGTCACTCATTCTGCAGAAGAACGGGTGTCAATTTTGGCCCTTATTTAAGGTAGGAGGGGGGCAAATGTTGCACAGGTTGGTCATAGCACATTTCCTTCTGAAATACTGGGTAAAATGGGTTGTTCCAGACATTGTTCTGATGAACAGCATACTTTGATTAAAAAGTTGATTGTAGAGGGAAAAACATACAGAGAAGTGCAGCAAATTATTGGCTGCTCAGCTAAAATGATCTCAAATGCCTTAAAGTGACAACCAAAACCTGAAAGATGCAGAAAGAAGCGTGGAACTACTGTTTGAATGGATCAAAGAATAGCCAGAATGGCAAAGGTTCAGCCAATGATTACCTCCAGAAAGATCAAGGAACATCTGAAGTTACCAGTGAGTACAGAAGATGATTAAGTGAAGCCAATTTATCAGTAAGAACTCCTTACAAAGTTCCGTTGTTAAGAAAAAGACGTTTCCTGAATGGGTTCAAATTTCCCAAAGAACACATTGACTGGTCCAAAGAGAAATGGCTCAACATTTTGTGGACTGGTGAAAGCAAAATTGTTCTATTTGGATCTAGTGGCTGTAGACAGTATGTCAGACGACCCTCGAGCACTGAATTCAAGCCCAAGTTCACTGTGAAGACAGTAAAGCATGGTGGTACAAAATGATGATATGGGGATGTTTATCATACCAGGGTGTTACGTCTATTTATGGCATACGAGGGATCATGGATCAGTTTAAATATATCAGAATACTTGAGGAGATCATGTTGCCCTATGTCGAAGAAGAAATGTCCTTAAAATGGGTGTTTCAACATGACAATGACCCAAAACATCTTGGTTACAGACAAACAAGATTGAGGTAATAGAGTGGCCAGCCCAATCCCCTGACTTCAATCCCATAGAGAACTTGTGTTCTGACATCTGAAACACGTTTTTTTTTAGGCAAAACCCAAAATTGCAGAAGAACTGTGGAATGTAGTCTAATCATCCTGGACTGGAATACCTGTTCAGAGGTGCCAGAAGTTGGTCGACTCGATGCAACACAGATCTTGGAAACAATTGTTCTGCCACTAAATATTAGTTCAGTAATTTAAAGTAAAGTGAAACCTCAAACATTTTCAGTTTATAGATACATTTTTTGAGTTTTTAAAGAAAAATGCTGGCACTGCTATTTTTTTGAACAGCCTAAAATTCATTTTTCTTAACTTTTTGTAAAGGATTAACACAAACTGGCTAAATGTTGTTAATGTTTTGATTTAGAATTAAAAGTGTAGTATTTTCAGTGCATTTGCATTTATGGAAATAAAAGTTATTATAATGATTTTGTGCTTTATTCACTTTTTTAAAATCACTGCTATTTTTTTGACCACCACTGTATGTGATACTGATCCCTGTGTAAACACGCTTCATGCAAGTGAAAAGAAGTGGTTGGAGATACAACCGGGAACGATTCAATTGTGAGAAAAAGGGAAAAATTTATAAAACAGAAATAATAGAAGAAATAGAAGAAACCAGGTTAGGGGCAGCATTGTACACTATATGAACAAAAGTATTGGAACACCTCTTCTAATTGTTTTTAATTATTTAATTTAACTTAAATAAATAAGACACTGAAATATCAGTTGTAGAATTAATGTGTCTAATCAGAAAACACTGTTGAATTGGAAAAGTAAGTCTAGAGAGAAAGTATTTTACACCTGAGCAGCTGAGTGTGGGACTTTTATTTTGAAATGTCAGTGTGTGTTTGAGCAGCGGCGGGTTTTTGGGTAGCAACGAGAAAATGCATCAACAACATTCACTCAACTCTAAAGTAAGTTATTGTACTGATTATACAACCACCACCTCACATACACACATCAATAACGCAAACAACAGTAAATCATTTACTAACAATAAACAACTGTATTAACATTCCGTAAACCGTCTTCAGTTATTTTACTGAATATGTTTTTATTAAGTAATTAACTGGACTAATGGCAAGTCACGGTGTTCCGTACGTTTGCAGCTACACGCCGGTGTGATGACAAAACAGATGAAGTTCTGGTCTCAAAACCTAGAACATTGTCTTATCTGCTTTTAAATATTAATTGTTTTAGTTTTAACAAATCAAATAATGTATGAATAAGAGTCAATATGTGCTTCATCAACGCACTGAAAAGGTTACTGGTGTTCACAGTAATCCGTACAGTGGCATTTGCACGTCACACTCCCCAGTGTGTTAAATTCGAAACATTAATACAAAAAACATATAATGTATATATAATTTATTTAAATTAAAAATATGTAGCAGTACATATATATATATATATATATATATATATATATATATATATATATATATATATATTATGGCAAGCCAAACAGGAAATATATAGCAAACACTGATATATATGGAATGAAACTTGATGTGTTGATATATATATATATATATACTGTATATATATCAGTATTCATTCCATATATATCGGTTTTCATTCCGTATATATCAGTGTTTGCTATATATTTCCTGTTTGGCTTGCCATAATATATATAATTAATTGTCAGTTTGTCGTGTACTTTTTGTAGGCAAAATTGACTTCAATGAAAAATTTAATGGGAAAAATTACTGTTTAAATGTTTTATTTTATAAAGACCAGAAGGAGAAGTTAAAACCAGCTTCCACCAGGTGGCGCAGCTGATCTATAAGAGTCACCAAGTCTTTTGGCATCATTCAATTTCAGCAAACAAAGCAAACATTTCAATTTATCACATAGTAAAATATATAATATGTAAAAGTAAGTAAAATGAGTGCTATCAACACAGTAAAATAGAAATAACTGAGTTATAAACATGCAGAATTCTGACCGTGTTAATTAATGATCCAAATTTCAACTGATATCTGATGGTAGTTATCTGTTAAACGACAGACTTATAGCAACTCATCAAAGTATTAAATCAACAAGCTTCATAGAAACAAGTTTTCATGTTTTATTTAATGAGGAACAGTGTAACATAGTAAACAATATAGAACATAAGATGAACATAAACACGGTGAGCAAAACCAGTTCAGCATTTAGAATGTAGAGTTCAAACAAGGATTTCTGCCCTATACTGGGACATGATGCAAAATATCCAAACCATTCCAGATTCTATACTTTTGCAGTACTAATGCATAATAGTTTAGTCAGTTATGAGATAAAAAGTGTATCTACAGCACATTTATAGGGAAGCTAGTGTAAAAACAAAGTGCTGTACAGTACTATAAAATCACATTACAATAACATTCAATGACTACAATATTTGTAGTATGATTGTGATTTCACAACAAGTGAAAATAAAACAAGAAGGGATGAGATCTAAACAGTTGATTAAAAGGTGTAATTTCACAAACAGGATACGTAACAATAGAAGGCTTTGTTGGAAATGTTGGAGTAGGACCAAATGTCTAATTTTAACTAAAACTGAATTATATAGAAAGTGGAAATAAGCTATTAAAGCCAGAGTTTGAGGGTAAATGAATTCATAATGGCTTTTAGTGACGTAGCTAGAGTGTAAAGACCAGAAAACCATTTAGGATTTAGCTAGAACTTGTAAAACAGTGGAATGAAAAATATACATTTTATACTTTGTTATTTAAGCCAAAACAGACTCTCTATTTTTCCAGTGTAACTGGTTCCTTTGCTCCTTGTTAATTTACCACCTACCCCCAACTGTCTGAGAAACATGGTGAACTTGCGTGATGACCCCAAAACACAAACGACTGATTGGACCCACCGACAGCCCGAGTTGCAAATACTTCAGCTTCAGCTGGGTTGTGCCAAGTGTACAGTTCACTGTCCGGTCACCTCAATCTGTCAGTTTCGCACGTCTAAGAATGCAATCGGCACTGGGATCCTGCTCTCGAGGCCCCAAACATTGCCTGGCTCATTATTCCCCGGGAGAAGGTCACGGCCTTGGCTGGCCGGCCGGAACCTGCTCACTAATTAAGCACGCTGTTTTGGCACTGGACGTGCTACCAGTGTTTACTTTTCTACACAGGCTGTGGACGTACAGGGTTGTCAGTATCGGATCAATATCAAAACGGTGGATGGGAAAATGAAAAACCATTAAACGTCCATTCGAAAGCTTGGAAATCAAGACACACGTTGCAAGATTATTGCTAATAAAGTTCAGTCGGGATTTCAGTATTTCAATTATGATTTTTCTTGGTATATTCTCAGTGATCTATTTGATTTGATGATTAACATTAAATCAATTTATGATTTTTTGTGGGTGACCTTAGCGGACAGCCAACAGGCAAGAAAGCACAATCGAAGGATCTAAATTTTTCCAGAATTTTGTCTTATGGAAAAGCCCACCTGCACTGAGATCCTGGGTTTGAATCTCAGCACTGGCACTGCTTTCGGTCAGTCAGGTGTCTATAAAGACATGATTGGTTTTGTCTGAGGGGGGCCTGGGTTGGGCAAACATCCTTGCCATTGGGAGGTACACACTCACGGTGACCTCATTGCTACAAGCCTGGATGAAAATTAGGAGGGTTGCATCAGGATGGGCAGCACAGTAGGACATAGAAGAAGTAGGTGCCGCATAGTTCCAAGGTCCTAGGGATCTGGAGGGTGGCACGGTGGCTCGGTGGGTAGCACTGTCGCCTCACAGCAAGAAGGTCCTGGGTTCGATCCCCAGGTGGGGTGGTCCGGGTCCTTTCTGTGTGGAGTTTGAATGTTCTCCCCGTGTCTGCTTGGGTTTCCTCCGGGAGCTCCGGTTTCCTCTCACAGTCCAAAGACATGCAAGTGAGGTGAATTGGAGATACTAAATTGTCCATGACTGTGTTTGATACGACCTTGTGAACTGAAGAAGCTTGTGTATCGAGTAACTACCGTTCCTGTCATGAATGTAACCAAAGTGTAAAACATTACGTTAAAATCCCAATAAACAAACAGACCTAAGGATCTGGGGTTTAAACCTTGCCTTTGGTCACTATCTTAGAGGAGTTTGGTATACAAGTTGGTTTCCCTTGGGTACTTTGTTTGGATTGGCTATCTAATGTACCTCTAAATGTAAGTAAATAGCTGGATGTAGGTGCCTGTTGCCCTGTCATGGTTGGCGCCCTGTCTAGTGTGTTTTCCCACCTTGCGTCCAGTGTTTCTGCGTAGACACCAGAACCACCATGACCCTTATCATGATGAAGCATCAAATGAAGATAAGCACATGACTAAATCATGTAATTAAACCAGTCAGGTATAAACAAAATAATTACCCCAAAACTCATACTAAATAATCAGATCCAAGTCGTAGCCTAGTGGTTAACGTACTGGACTAGTAATCAGAAGGTCGCTGGTTTAAGCCCCACCACTGCCAGGTTGCTGCTGTTGGGTCCCTGAGCAAGGCCTTTAACCCTCAATTGCTCAGACTGTATACTGTAACTGTAATGAAAGTCACTTTGGAGAAAAGCATCTGCTAAATGCAGAAAATGTAAATATAAATGGATTCAACCATCCAAGACATGATAAAACCATTTAAAACATTATATTTCCCACATTCGCCGCTCAGGTGGCGCAGCGGTAAAGTACGCTAGCTCACCAGAGTTGGGGTTTCGAATACATCGTATCGAACCTCAGCTCTGCCTTTCCGACTGGGCTGAACATGAACATCGATATGAACATGGGTATGAACATCGATTGGCTGTCGTTCAGGGTTGTTAGTCGGATCATAGGTCCTCATAACTGGCGCGACTGCGGCCCCTGCTGGCTGACTGATGGCGCCTGTACAGGGCTGAGGAATAATGCTGATGGGGGTGTGGCCCTCCGTGCACAGTGCCCGTGAAGTATATGAACTTGACTCGTGCAGGTGAAAAATGCAGTCTATACTGACTGTACGTGCCGGAGGGGGCGCATGTCAGTTGAGAGGCGTCCGACCCCTCAGTCAGCGGTGAAGGGTCGAATTAGTATAGAGGACGCATTCAGGTTAATTGGACACGACTAGACTGGGGGATAAAATTGGGGGGGAAAAAGAGGGGAAAAAATATAAATATTTCCCACATTCTAAATATGGATACTATTGCTTTAACTGTGTTCCGCTTTATTTCTCGTCTGTATGCCGGATAGGGACAGAAAAGCAAAGATTTGCTCGTCTAGCTTTGGCCTGTACTGGCTAATGTGAACTGACCGCTATGCGCATGTGCACTCAGTCCCATGACATCTTCTAATGTATCTGTTTATTGATTGCATCTCTACCCCCTTCTCCCTCTCTCCCAGTCTTCTGCTTTCTTTTCTCTATTCCTCTCTGTGTACTTTGTCAAAGTCGTGCTCCACAAGAACAGAGCGCTAATCACGTACAAGCTACCAAATCCAGCTCCGCACACACGTCAAACAAAACAAAACAAAACCTCATGGAAACATGAGACCAGCTGAGAGCTGCGTTACACATTCTTGGCTGATTCCTTCTTCAAAACAAGTCCAAGCTGAGGAATAATACAGTAAACGCCATATGTGCTGCGTAACAGCTGAAAGGCCACACAACATCTCGCTGACATGATCCCAATGCTTTCTTCTGAAACGCTGGGAGATACAGAGCGCCAGCCCAGCTGTTCCCGACAGATAAGAGCCGATTATTGGGAATGCCTGATTAAAGGATTCGACCAACACTACGCATTTCCTGAAATCTGCATTCTGGGAAATTATAACACAGCCTTTAAGTTTCTGCCATGGGGAAAGCAGACCTCCAGTGGTGACAAAATTGTGGAACCTGATCAACAGCCAAGATTTACGAAACATCTGAGGTGTTTTGGGTTTTAAAGCCAACAGACTCAGCCAGCAGCTGGGCTTAGGAAGAATGCTGATCTCAGATCAGGTTTCACACTGCATGCTGGAAAGTGCTCATTAAAATCAATACTCATGCGTCGATAGAGAGTCGTCACCTTCATATTTTGGCAGTGCACCTATTTAATACAACAGCTAACACATGAATGCAGTATAATTTATATATTTATGTATACACCGATCAGCCATAACATTAAAACCACCTCCTTGTTTCTACACTCACTGTCCATGTTATCAGCTCCACTTACCCATATAGAAGCACTTTGTATTTCTATAATTACTGACTGTAGTCCATGTGTTTCTCTGCATGCTTTGTTAGCCCCTTTTCATGCTGTTCTTTAATGGTCAGGACCCCCACAGGAACCACTACAGAGCAGGTATTATTTGGGTGGTGGATTATTCTGGTATGAGTGGATCAGACACAGCAGCGCTGATGGAGTTTTTAAACACCTCACTGTCACTGCTGGACTGAGAATAGTCCACCAACCAAAAATATCCAGCCAACAGCGCCCCGTGGGCAGCGTCCTGTGACCGCTGATGAAGGTCTAGAAGATGACCGACTCAAACAGCAGCAATAGATGAGCGATCGTCTCTGACTTTACATCTACAAGGTGGACCAACTAGGTAGGAGTGTCTAATAGAGTGGACAGTGAGTGGACACGGTGTTTAAAAACTCCATCAGCATTGCTGTGTCTGATCCACTCATACCAGCACAACACACACTAACACACCACCACCATGTGAGTGTCACTGCAGTGCTGAGAATGATCCACCACCTAAATAATACCTGCTCTGTGGTGGTCCTGTGGTGGTCCTGACAATTGAAGAACAGGGTGAAAGCAGGCTAAAAAAGTATGTAGAGAAACAGATGGACTACAGTCAGTAATTGTAGAACCACACAGTGCTTCTACATGGTAAGTGGAGCTGATAAAATGTACGGTGAGTGTGGAAACAAGGAGGTGGTTTTAATGTTATGGCTGATCAGTGTATATTAATAAAACTGTTACTGTTTATATATTATTGGATGGAACCAACAGCAGCGTGTCGCCTTTGGATAATATACAGTAAAATGTTGGCAATGTTATTTGTATTTTCAGGCATTACTTGTAACCATAGTCCATATTTAGGTGATTTGAAAAGCCACAGCAGTAAATTATGCTAGCCCACTACCTCTCAGATCCAGGGTTGGAATCCCAAGTAGTGCTCTTGTCCAGTTGGGTGTCTAGTGGGCAAAGTGGACTGGGTTACATGTTTGACTTTTTTCTCTTATGCTGTAGGAACTTAACAACCATACACAGAGACTTGAACTAAGGGAACCTACAAAAAAACCACACCTCCGATTGAGGAGGACTGAGGCCGTCGATCACTTCTTTTCACCTGCTAGGGGTGGGGTCCCACAGAGCGCAAGAGCCACTCACTGCCATCTGTAATGGGCTGCCTACTTGTGCAGGCACCTTGACCAGTCAGCAGAGGTCATAATTGTGCCAGCCATTGTCCCTCCCCTACAGACACACAGCCAATCATGTGTCTCAGCCAATCATGTGTCCTCCCCCCAAACAAATGCCAGTGTATGCATTGGCTACTTCATATTGCCTGTAGATGTGTTCTGCACTGATTAGATTAGATTAGTGCCCAGTCCAGGGTGTTTTTTCACCTTTTGCCCAGTTTATTCAGAATAGGCATTGGACCCATCATGACTTTAATCAGAATAAAGTGCTTATTTAAGATAAATGAGTGCTCTTTGAAGAGTTAAAGTCTGCTTTTAGAAAGCACAAATGTGACATATTTGCTTACACTTATGGATACGTGCACATAGAAAGAGAGAACATGTGAAACTTCTTACCAGTTTAAACCTAGGGGCGAATTAGCTGCATCCAATTTACCACTAGCTGCCTTTTTGTGGGCACTTAAATGAACATCTACATGGACATTGAGGGAGAATTCTGTTTCTTAATGCTTCACATATAGAGGGCAGCACAGTAGCATGGAAGGTAATGTAGGTGCCGCCTAGTTCCAAGGTCCTTGGGTATCTGGGGTTCAAACTTTGCCTCTGATCACTATCTGAGAGGAGTTTGGTATGCTCTTTGCTTGTCCATGTGGGTTTCCTTTGGGTACTTTGCTTGGATTACCTATCTAATGTACCCCTAAATGTAAGTAAACAGACATCCCAAGTTGCAAAAACTCATTTCAGGGAGGTACCCCCGGACCCGGACCTTGACCCCGACCCCCCAAGCCAAAAAAAAAAAAAAAAGCTAAAAAACCTCTCGCACACACCAAAGGATATACAGTGTATCACAAAAGTGAGTACACCCCTCACATTTCTGCAGATATTTAAGTATATCTTTTCATGGGACAACACTGACAAAATGACACTTTGACACAATGAAAAGTAGTCTGTGTGCAGCTTATATAACAGTGTACATTTATTCTTCCCTCAAAATAACTCAATATACAGCCTTTAATGTCTAAACCACCGGCAACAAAAGTGAGTACACCCCTTAGTGAAAGTTCCTGAAGTGTCAATATTTTGTGTGGCCATCATAATTTCCCAGAACTGCCTTAACTCTCCTGGGCATGGAGTTTACCAGAGCTTCACAGGTTGCCACTGGAATGCTTTTCCACTCCTCCATGACGACATCACGGAGCTGGCGGATATTCGAGACTTTGCGCTCCTCCACCTTCCGCTTGAGGATGCCCCAAAGATGTTCTATTGGGTTTAGGTCTGGAGACATGCTTGGCCAGTCCATCACCTTTACCCTCAGCCTCTTCAATAAAGCAGTGGTCGTCTTAGAGGTGTGTTTGGGGTCATTATCATGCTGGAACACTGCCCTGCGACCCAGTTTCCGGAGGGAGGGGATCATGCTCTGCTTCAGTATTTCACAGTACATATTGGAGTTCATGTGTCCCTCAATGAAATGTAACTCCCCAACACCTGCTGCACTCATGCAGCCCCAGACCATGGCATTCCCACCACCATGCTTGACTGTAGGCATGACACACTTATCTTTGTACTCCTCACCTGATTGCCGCCACACATGCTAGAGACCATCTGAACCAAACAAATTAATCTTGGTCTCATCAGACCATAGGACATGGTTCCAGTAATCCATGTCCTTTGTTGACATGTCTTCAGCAAACTGTTTGCGGGCTTTCTTGTGTAGAGACTTCAGAAGAGGCTTTCTTCTGGGGTGACAGCCATGCAGACCAATTTGATGTAGTGTGTGGCGTATGGTCTGAGCACTGACAGGCTGACCCCCCACCTTTTCAATCTCTGCAGCAATGCTGACAGCACTCCTGCGCCTATCTTTCAAAGACAGCAGTTGGATGTGACGCTGAGCACGTGCACTCAGCTTCTTTGGACGACCAACGCGAGGTCTGTTCTGAGTGGACCCTGCTCTTTTAAAACGCTGGATGATCTTGGCCACTGTGCTGCAGCTCAGTTTCAGGGTGTTGGCCATCTTCTTGTAGCCTTGGCCATCTTCATGTAGCGCAACAATTCGTCTTTTAAGATCCTCAGAGAGTTCTTTGCCATGAGGTGCCATGTTGGAACTTTCAGTGACCAGTATGAGAGAGTGTGAGAGCTGTACTACTAAATTGAACACACCTGCTCCCTATGCACACCTGAGACCTAGTAACACTAACAAATCACATGACATTTTGGAGGGAAAATGACAAGCAGTGCTCAATTTGGACATTTAGGGGTGTAGTCTCTTAGGGGTGTACTCACTTTTGTTGCCGGTGGTTTAGACATTAATGGCTGTATATTGAGTTATTTTGAGGGAAGAATAAATGTACACTGTTATATAAGCTGCACACAGACTACTTTTCATTGTGTCAAAGTGTCATTTTGTCAGTGTTGTCCCATGAAAAGATATACTTAAATATCTGCAGAAATGTGAGGGGTGTACTCACTTCTGTGATACACTGTATATGGGTGATAACAGAACTTTTAGGAGCTGCTAACGGAGCTACTAAGCTAACTGTTCGCGTCACAAACACATTAATGTGTACTACATAGTGCACTAGATAGTGTGAAAGATAATAGATTAACGTTCCCTACATAGTGCACTAGATAGTGTGAAAGATAATAGATTAACGTTCCCTACATAGTGCACTAGATTGTATGTTAGAAAATAATTTATGTACCTTACTTAGTGCACTAGATAGTGTACTAGATAATAGACTTATGTTTCTTACATAATGCTTTAGGTAGCGTATTAGTTAACGGATTTAGGTTCTCTACATAGTGCACTAAATTGTATATCAGATCACGGATTTATGTTCCCTACATAGTGCACTAGATAGTATTTTAGATATGAATTTATGTTCCATACGTAGTGCACTAGATAGTGAATTAGACAATTGGTTTATGTTCCCTACACAGTGCACTAGATTGTATGTCAGATCACGGATTTATGTTCCCTACATAGTGCACTAGATAGTATTTTAGATATGAATTTATGTTCCATACGTAGTGCACTAGATAGTGAATTAGACAATTGGTTTATGTTCCCTACACAGTGCACTAGATAGTGTATTAGATAACGCATTCATGATCACTACATAGTGCACTAGAAAGTATAACTAGATGATGATTTGTGTTCCTTACATAGTGCACTAGATAGTGTATTACATAATTAATTATGTTCCCTACATAGTGCACTAAATTGTATAGAGCACTAGACAGTATATTAGACAATTGATTTATGTTCCCTACACAGTGCGCTAGATTGTATATCAGATAACGGATTTAATATGCGATCGGGGAATAAAGTCTGTGTCGCCTGCGTGCGCGGGGAATAAAGTCTGTGTGCGCTCTTGGCCGCTCGTTCTAGATTCCGGGAGATTTTATCTGACTTGCGGGCATCAGGGAGCCGCTATGTATATGCGGGAGACTCCCGGAACTTCCGGGAGACTTGGGATGTCTGAGTAAATAGCTGGATGTGATTGCCTGTTGCCCTGTGATGGTTGGCGCCCTGTCTAGGCACCCTGTTTTCCAACCAGTGTTTCTATGTATAGGCAGCAAATCATGATGAGGCATCAAACAATGAAATAAGATAAATGAATGATTAAATCAGATACAGAGTTTTATAAAGACCTTTAGTGAATTACTAAATATAAAAGAGTGCAGAGACAACAACAGTCCACACATGTCAAATTAAATAGACGATTCAGCTTGTAGTGTGTCTGTTCCTGCCTAGATGGCGCTCTTCCTTCATGCTCTACACTGGTTGTTCTCAGCATGTTCTTTGGGTTGTATTCCTTTCAAGCAGAAGCTAGTTTTTCTATGATCCAGATGTGTGCCTGTAGATATATAGTTTTTGGAAGCTGGGGTCAGAGAACAGGGTCAGCCATTGTATGGCGCCCCTGGAGCAGACAGGGTTAAGGGCCTTGCTCAAGGACCCAACAGTGGCTGCTTAGCAGAGTCTAGATTTGAACCCACAATCTTCCGATTGATAGCCCAAAGCTCTACCCACTAAGCTACCACCTTCTACTACTTTAAAACTTTGCATGAGGATTTTGTTTATATCGCCCAGTCCTGTGTGCTGTCTTGTCTGTAAATCTCGTCTGGAGATGAGTATTCTCTGATCCACTGACAGTGGGTCAGC
Organism: Trichomycterus rosablanca; assembly: GCF_030014385.1. Taxonomy (NCBI): domain Eukaryota; kingdom Metazoa; phylum Chordata; class Actinopteri; order Siluriformes; family Trichomycteridae; genus Trichomycterus; species Trichomycterus rosablanca. The sequence goes on along the minus strand of NC_086008.1, from coordinate 9,145,932 downwards.
ATAACTGTCACTATCATTCAACATCACTTGCATTTATAAAAAATAAAACACAACACAGATCTTGCATTAAATAATGGACACACATTAGATGTGTCTGTAGAAATGGCTGTAACATTCTGCATGTCTTGTCTGCTTAGTATCTAAAGAATGTCACTACTAGATTAATTTTAAACATTGGTATATTTACACATACAATGGGGACCAAAAGTCTAAAACCACTAGTGTATGGGCTTCTGTTTTGCATTTTTGTCAATTTGAATACAAATGTTCTTCTTTGCAAATCCTATAATAAAAAAACGAATTTCTTAGTATTTGGCAGTACTGAAAAGCAAGTAAGCACAATTTAGTTCATTTTCAATAACCGCTTTATCTTGGTCAGGGTCACGACAGGTCCTGTTCCAGCTGCAAACACTGGGCGTAGCAATCATGTTTGTGTAGATGCCTGGCTGGCTGATAGCACCGCTTAGATTTGAACCCGGGTACAATAAGCACTGTTCATTTGTACAAAAGTTTCCCATTGAAGCACATGCTCAACACTGATCTGAATTTTACAGCTATTGATCACCTACAGTACGTATAACCGTGTTTCCCCAAAAATAAGACATCACCTGAAAATAAGACCTAGTAGAGGTTTTGCTGAATTGCTAAATATAAGGCCTCCCCCGAAAGTAAGACCTAGCAAAGTTTTTGTTTGGACCGTACGCTGTCCCTGCTGTGCTGTACGAGTGTGCTGTGGTGAGCTCCCCCTGGTGGCCGGAAGCTGCAATACCGTCCCTGCTGTACAAGTGGCTCAGTATATACTGTATATATACAGTATATAATAAATGTTCATTTTTTTTGTTCAACAATATATGTGAATTCTTCTTCATGGAAAAATAAGACATCCCCTGAAAATAAGACCCAGCGCATCTTTGGGAGCAAAAATTAATATAAGACACTGTCTTATTTTCGGGGAAACAGGGTATAAATATTACCTTAACAAATACTAACGCTCAGAATTCTACGTCAGCTTTCTGATTAGTTGGTTTAATATTTTAAAAAATGTAAATAGCAGCTGCAGGACAACATTTTTCTGCGATGTCTTTTTTTTTAAGTTTGCCTTTGTGTTTTTGGGAGACCGGATGAAACCTAACCAGACACAGAAGGAACATGACCGTGACCAAAGGCAAGGATTGAATCCAGGCCCTAAGTCCCATGTTACTGTACAACCCCCCCCCCCCCCCCCCCCTTTACCAGCTGTATTTTATGATAATAATAATAATAATAATAATAATAATCATCATCATAATAATCTGCACCCTGATTTACTAGATTTTTTCTTTTGCTGTGTCATTTGGTTTTTGTCACTGTCTAAAAATATCAAGTTTATATTACAGTACTTAGTTCCTACCATCTGCTCCCTTTACCCTTCCCTCAGTAATCAATACACAAAGCATGAACAGGAAAGCAGTTGTTGACCTGTAATTCTTCCCAGACAGTTTCCCAGCACACACACACTCAGACAGCCCTGTATGGCTTATACAGCCCGGCTCATTCTCACACCTCACGCTTCTATACCGGCTCTGCCAGATGTGAGCAGCCAGGAGAATTGGTCACACTCACTCACTCTCTGTTCACTGGGCGTCTTTTCTCTTTAGAGGGAATCGGGCTTCAGAGAGAGAGGTAGAGAGAAATCAAAGATTGCGTTTTTTTCCCCTCATTTTGAGTGAGCTTGAGCTGTGATGGGTCCTTAATCCATCGGAAAGTGGTGTTGTGGGTGCAGGCTGACGGGGGCGGGGGCTCAGAGGGGCTGAGGTCATCACAGGATGTTCGGTTCATAACATACCATTAATATTTCCAGCTGTCTCTGCTTCACTTGCACTGTTGTTCTCCGTGTGTCTTGCTAGGTTGGGCTGGTAGTGTGGTAATGTATCGGTATTGTGATACGTTAATGCTTGCGTCACGTCAAGCTTTACTTTGTAACACATGACTCTGTAGTAAGATGTAATTGTGTACGCATTGTTTCATATTTTATCTTTTTAATCATTGGGATTTTGTTCCATGTAAACCAGGGGTGTCAAACTCATTTTCACAGAGGGCCACATCTGCATTATGGTGGCCCTCAAAGGGCCGGTGGTAACATATCCTGCTGTGATTGCAGTCTGCCTTTTAAGTCTTGGACAATTTGTTGTTTTTCTTGGAGGCTAAATTCTGTGTTTGATGTCAAAACACCAAATTTATATTGTTTATTTATAATGTATATCTACATCTATATTGTACTCCTTTACCACAGATACGGCCTCATAACACAAGAGACGTACCGGTTTTGCTTATTGAAGCACAAACTTGTTTTCACTTTCCCATTTTTCATTAAATTTCCTCCTTCTGCTCTTCAATTTTCTCTTCTTGTACATTTTGGGATTATTTGTAAATATTTCTCAACATCATTTGTTGGAAAACCTCCTCAGTTAAATGCTGATGTGGAAACACTGCCATCTAGTGGCGGTATGCAGTCACTTTGCGGGTCACAGAATCGGCATGCATTGTGGGAGATGCAGTTTATGTACGATTTTATGTAGTATTTCGTGTATTTGAAGACAATCATACATCTTTTAAGCTCTCGCAGGCCACATAAAATGACTTGATTTGGCCCGCAGGCCTTGAGTTTGACACATGTGGTAAACAGATTCAAATTACCCAGCTAAAGATTATTATTGGTTACCAGTAACACATTTACCTTGTTTTTATTCATACTGTTCATCTGATCTGTGTTCTCTTTACCAGATGAGGCTAAGTAGGGGGAAGAACCCAGTGGACAGAAACTCATCAGTCAGTCATGATTTAGAGAGATGTTCCCTTAACACACGCACTGAAGCTAACTCAGCTATTATACAGGTACAGTACTACAGTAGATGCTTTATTGCAGTGGTTCTCAACCCCTAGGGGGCCTCAGTAAATATAGAGGGGGGTCCTGTTGCATTTTAGTGAGAAGAGTAAGGCTATTGGCATATGGGAGATTTCTTATGATGTCATATTGATCTATTTTAAACTGCCTACATTGGATCTTTGAGAATGGAAGCATTTGATTTGCCCACCATAAAAGCTTCCTCACCTTGGTCTGCTTCAGCCGGATCTGCTGAATTGGAATCTTTCGTAGTCACCGTCCGTTGACCTTTGCACTTTTGAGGCGGGCGAATCAAATATGTGTCCATTCTCAAAGTCTTGACATAGGCTATAGGCAGTTCAAAATAGATCCATATGACATCACAAGAAATCTTCCATACGCCAAGAGCCTATTGATTTTCCAGTCCCAGTCCATGTGATTCTTTCAAATAAATGCAATGGGACCCACATCTGGACTTACCAAGGCCGCTGCCTTACATCACTTTTTTAAAGCCGAAGAAAAAGGGTCGCAGAAAATAATAATAAGAAATAATGTAATTTCAACAAGTACATAAAAATGAAACGAACTTGTACACAAACTCCCCCTTGTGGAGGCTTAATGTTACATCTTGTAAACCACAGTGGGACCAGATTGCCACCATTCTTATTAATGAGGTATATTTTGTTTTGGGTTTTGTTTAGATGCATTGCTTGTGTTGCCTGGGTCACATTAAAAGTCATGGACAAAATGTGGGCTTCTACGGGCCGCTCAGGTGGCGCAGCGGTAAAAAGACACGCTGCAACCAGAGCTGGATTCTGAGTACATCGTATCTGCCTTACCGGTTTGAGGCTGAGTGGCTGAATGAGCAACGATTGGCCGGTTGCTCAGTTGGGGGGCGGGACAAAGAACCGGATGTGGGTCTCTCTCTGTCAGAATGCGATTACGACCTCTGCCGGCTGATTAGAGGTGCCTGCACAGAGATGAGGAAGAGTGCCCTTAGGGTGTGTCTCTCCGCATGCAACGCTAGGTGGCACAACACTCATCAATGTGCGGGTGGCAAAAATGCATCCGGCTGCTGCCCATGTTTTGGAGGGGATATGGGTTAGCTTCGATCAGGGCAGGGTTTGGCATAGACAGAGAGGAAGCACGATGCAAATTGAACAATTGGATGCGCTAAAGGAAAAAAAAAAAAAAAGTGGGCTTCTTAAAAAAAGTTTGACAACCCCGGCCATACAAGACTATTGGAATTGAAGTTGTATTAGTGATGCTTGGCACCATTTCTCATTAGTTGTGCTGTGGTCTTGTTGTTAATTCCTGCATGTGCTTGAACTTCATTGTAGAAGCTAGAAGGGGAAAACGCCAAGCTGAAAATGCAGTACGAGGATCTAAGGTAACAGATGGAAGCTAATCCCTACTTTCCTTAAAGCCTGTCTGTTTGCTTTCTAAAAGCCTCCCGTGAGAATGGATGTGTAGAACGTTCCTGAATGCCTAAGCACCATCTGCTTATGTGTTCAGGTGTCAGTATGTGCAGCTCCTCCAGGAGGCCAAAGAGGAGAAGTTTGAGGAGCGGAGAGTCAATCTGCTCAAGGCTCAGGTGATGCAGCTGGAGAGACAGGTAAACCACAGCTGTTCTTTGTCTTCGTTGCAGTCTCATCGCAGGGTCAGTGATTAGTCTGAAAGATTACTGACCTGCCTGCTTCTAGACTTATTTTACATTGTAGAATTTGCTTTATGTAAAACCTTTGACCCACCTGATTTTGGACAACTGACCATGACCTTGTTGGACATTCAGTGTCAAAACCATGGGCGGTTTAATATGGAGTTGCCCCTCCTCTTTCTCTTTTTTTTTTGCCCACAAGACAAAAGGGTCTGACTTACAATTGATGTTTCAGTTAATCTCAGCGGTGTGGTGTTCAGTAGGGTTAAGGTCAGGTCCACTGGGTATCCTCCATATCAAGCTTTCCAAAGCACGTCTTTATGGATTTATGGGTCAGTTATTACTCAGAAAGGGTCAGTGATTAGTCTAACAGATTACTGACCCGCCTGCTTCTATACAGGAGAAAAAGTACATCTAAGGTGGCTGGTGAAACATAACTAGTTACCTGTACTGTCGTGTATTTTTGAGTATATGGGTGGGTGACATGACTCCTGATTTTACCATAATTAAATAAAAAAAAAATATTAAGATGTGTTTTTTATTTTGGGATGTCACAGTTTTACTTTTAGATGGAAGATGTGTTTTATTTGTTCTTTTTTATTTTAAGATACAGAGGTACCCTGAAACTCGATGTCAATTGGTTCTGGGAGTGCCGTTGAGTTTAAAAGGCGTTGAGTTTCAAGGTATTTTTTCCCATAGGGATGTTTGGGAAATCTGTTAATGTGTTCCATGGTCCCGTGGAACTGCATATATTTAGTTTTTGTCACTTATACACTGAAAATAATACAAATATAAAATAAAAACAGTGAAATAAAAACACTTTCTCAGAACCCTGAGCTGTAACACAAGTTTAAAAGTGAAACAGTGAGGAAAATACAGCTAAACACAGATACATGTGGAGCTTTCAGAGTGAGTCTGACGGTTATTTCACACAATTGCAGATTCGTCTCATATTCACACTTTGATGACGTTTTACCGCACCGCTCAAGCCGAGCGCTGAACAAAGCGACTGTTCATTGTTAATTTGAAATTAAATAAATACATTTTAAAAAAACAAACTGAACACATTGGCTTGGTTTCACAGACAGGGATTAAGCCTCGTCCTAGACTACACAGAATTTTGAATGGAGATTGTCCATTTAAAGCAAAATGTAGTCCTGGACTAGCCTTAATCCCTGTCTGGGAAACCAACCCATTGAGTTTAAGGGAAACGTTGGGTATAAGGGTACAAATTTCTCGACGAAGGGCATCGAGTTTCAAAGATTTTGAGTTTAGGGGGCGTTGAGTTACAAGGCAAGATTTTTTTGGAAAGATGGAATCTCATGACAGCGCCACGTTGAAAGTCCCAGAGCTCGTCATTATGATACATTCTACGTTCAGCTCTCTTTGATTTGCAGAACCACACGTATTGTTTTTCACTCTGTCTGGATCTGTCTTTTATGTATTTACTCTGCATCCTGTCTGTTTTACAGGTGGTTTTGTTGTCTGAGGGCTTGAGCTCGCAGCTCTGCCGCAGTCAGGATGTGGAAAAAGCCCTTGATCCTCTAACTCTGAGATTAAGGTATGCGTTCAGATGGGCTGCAATACGGTGACGTGACTGCAAATAGCGTTATCTTTATCCTTCTGTAAATTTACCATAGAAGCAGAACAACAATTAAGTCCTAACTGGAACAGAACTGACTTTAGTGGGATAAAACTGAACTGTGAAGAAATTCTCACCTTTAAAATGCTGCATTACATTTACTGTGGACTTTTTTACCCAGTGACCTTTCCATGACCTTGAAATGTTCACACACTCAGCTAAACATTGTGGCTGAGTGTGTTGATGATATGTCATTGATATTGTAATATATTAAAATCACAATATACACTGATCAGCCATAACATTAAAACCACCTCCTTGTTTCTACGCTCACTGTCCATTTTATCAGCTCCACTTACCATAAAGAACTGAATGTAGTCAATCTGTTTCTCTGCATGCTTTGTTAGACCCTTTTCATGCTGTTCTTCAATGGTCAGGACCCCCACAGGACCACTACAGAGCAGGTATTATTTGGGTGGTGGATTGTTCTCAGCACTGCAGTGACAATGACATGGTGGTGGTGTGTTAGTGTGTGTTGTGCTGGTATGAGTGGATGAGACCCAGCAATGCTGATGGAGTTTTTAAACACCTCACTGTCACTGCTGAACTGAGAATAGTCCACCAACCAAAAACATGCAGCCAACAGCGCCCCGTGGGCAGCATCCTGTGACCACTGATGAAGGTCTAGAAGATGACCAACTCAAACAGCAGTAATAGATGAGCGATCGTCTCTGACTTTACATCTACAAGGTGGACCAACTAGGTAGGAGTGTATAATAGAGTGGCCAGTGAGTGGGCACAGTATTTAAAAACTCCAGCAGCGCTGCTGTGTCTGATCCACTCATACCAGCACAACACACACTAACACACCACCACCATGTCAGTGTCACTGCAGTGCTGAGAATGATCCACCACCTAAATTATACCTGCTCTGTGGTGGTCCTGTGGGGGTCCTGACCATTGAAGAACAGGGTGAAAGCAGGCTAAAAAAGTATGTAGAAAAACAGATGGACTACATTCAGTGATTGTTGAACTACAAAGTGCTTCTATATGGTAAGTGGAGCTGATAAAATGGACAGAGAGTGTAGAAACAAGGAGGTGGTTTTAATGTTATGGCTGATCAGTGTACTTTGTGGCAAACGACAGGGGTCAGCATAGTCCTAAAAATAATGGGATATATCCAAACTGGGACAATGTGTACATCAGCTTAAGATGGACATGACTGCCACAGTAGGGCTTGGGATTTTAAACATTTTGGTGGCTGGGTGGGTAGCACAGTCGCCTCACATCAAGAAGGTCCTGGGTTCGATTCTGAGGTGGAGCAGTTTGAGTGCTTTCTGTGTGGAGTTTGCATGTTCTCTACGTGTCTGCATAGGTTTTTTCCTACAGTCCAAAGACATGCAAGTGAGGTGAACTAAAATTGTCCATGACTGTGTTTGATATTAAACTTCATCAGTTAAACTGATGAATCTTGTGTAAGAAGTAACTACCTGTCCTGTCATGTATGTAACCAAAGTGTGTAAAACGACATTAAAATACTAATAAATACATAAATTTTCTGCATCTCTTCTTTTTCTGTGACTAAAAATTGAAATATATATTTTGCAGCATCAAAAAATATCGACCTGCTCAGATCAGCAGAAAACCAGCCCATTTCGGGTAGCGCGAGGGCCGCTGTTCTGTTTCTGGATCTCTGCGGCGGGGGCTGAGGCGATACGCCGGAGTTAATCAGCTCAGCTTGCCGCCTCTAAGTGCCTGTTATTGGGGCCTCTGATCCAATAACGACCAGGATTATGGCACTTTGCTTTTACATAATTTCATTTGGTTACACCCTGCAAAAGCACATTCGCATCTCCTCTCTGTGCTGACAGCTTGATGATCAGCAGGAACAGGCTGAGAAATGAACTCACCCCTATAAAAAAAATAACAGAATAATGTTGTCATCCTTTATCCAGGGCATTAGTTTTCTTATTAGTTTACTAATTAGTTTACTGTTCTTGTATGGCAGAATTAGTCTGCATAAATTCACTCACTTGGTTAATTATATTACCTCCTATTAAATGTCTGTAATATATCTTTATTACTGCTATTACAGTATAAACTAATTAAAATATTTTTTGTATTCAGATCCCTGCTGAGTGTAGAGTCTACCGGTGCTGATGTGACCATCGGTCGGACAGAGCTCACCCAGCTTATAGAACGATGTGAGGATGTGAAACAGAAGCTGCACAGGAATAATAAGGTAAGATACAAAACACAAGGATCAATAAACAAATAACAATTATGAGGGATCTTCAAAAAGTTTCCACACTTTTGTAGCCGCTCAGGTGGCGCAGCGGTAAAAAGAAACGCGCTGCAACCAGGGCTGGATTCTGAGAAGCGTGGTATCGAATCCAGCCTTGCTTTACCGGTTCGAAGCTGAGTGGCTATATGAGCAACGATTGGCCGGTTGCTCATGGGGGGTGGGACAAAGAACCGGATGTGGGTCTCTCTCTGTCAGAATGTGATTGCGTTCTCTGCCGGCTGATTGGAGGCGCTTACACAGAGATGGGAGAGGGTGCCCTTAGGGTGTGTCTCTCCGCATGCAACGCTAGGTGGCGCCAAACTCGTCAATGTGTGGGTGGCAAAGATGCATCTGGCTGCTGCTCGTGTTTCGGAGGGGATACGGGTTAGCTTCAATCACCTCCGTCAGGGCAGGGTTCGGCATAGACAGAGAGGAAGGACGATGCTAATTGAACAATTGGATGCGCTAAAAGGGGAGAAAAAGGGGTAAAAATTTAAAAATAAAAAAAAGTTTCCACACTTTTAAACTTGACATAATTTCTCTACATAGTCCCCTTCCGATGCATTTTTTCAGCGTCATACCAACTTTTTAAAGTTTTAAAAGCAGTAAATGTTTTTGGTTGAGCACGTAGCTGCTTTCACATGATCACATGAAAATCTTCTTCCCCTTAAAGCTTCTTTTTTTTTTTTTTATGCATTTTCTCCCCTTTTTCTCCCCCTTTTCTCCTCCTTTAGCGCGTCCAATTGCCCAGTTTGCATCACACCTCCTCTCTGCCTCTGCCGATCCTGCCCTGACCGAGGAGATCAAAGCTAACCCACATCCCCTCCGACACGTGAGCAGCAAGCCGTGTGCATCTTGCCACCCACACATTGACGAGTGTTGCGCCACCTAGCATTGCGTGCGGAGAGACACACCCTAAGAGCACTCCTTCCTCATCTCTGTGTAGGTGCCTCTAATCAGACAGCAGAGGTCATAACTTCACCATTCTGACAGAGTGAGACCCACTTCCGACCTTAGTCCCGCCCACCTGAACAACTGGCCAATCGTTCATATAGCTGCTCAGCCCTGGCCGGTAAGGCAGAGCTGGATTCGATACGACGTACTCGAGATGCAGCTCCGGTTGCAGCGTGTGCTTTTTACCGCTGCGCCACCTGAGCGGCCTTAAAGCTTCTCTGAGCGTCCAAAAAAGTGGAAATCAGATGTCGCTAAATCCGGACTATAAGCTCTCTCTCAGTTTCTCAGACACGACCAGTTACTACTCCTCCCACCCTCACAGTTTTCAACCAAAATATCAAAGTGCGGAAACTTTTTGATGTTCCTTAGTAGTTATGCATATGTTCTGACAATGTACGACAATTGTGGGAGTGGGATATTCCACTAGCACACAAGCACTGGGATTCTGAACTCTCCGAATTTGAATCTCAGCTCTGCTACCGGTTGGCTGGGCGCCCCCTAGCCGGCACAGTCTGCTGCGTGGAAAAAGACCTAAAGACTAAAAGGGGGTGGGGTCTTCAATGCTGTGTAAGAACAAGAGGCATCTGTACAGAGATGGAGGAATGCGGGGTTGGTGTGTTACTCTTCGTGTGTGAAACTAGCCTCACGCGCGAAGTATGAGCGAATAAGAAGGAGTGGCCGGGGTCTCCAGCAGCGGAAGACTAAATGGCTCCACAAAATTGGGAGAAAAAGGGAGAAAATGCATAAATAAAATAAAACAAAAAAAAGAAAATGCTTAGAAGAGAAAATTTTCAAGATGGGCGACACAGTGGCTCGGTGGGTAGCACTGTCGCCTCACAGCAAGAAGGTCCTGGGTTCGATCCCCAGACGGAGCGGTCCGGGTCCTTTCTGTGCAGAGTGTGCGAGCATGATCTTCCCGTGTCTGTGTGGGTTTCCTCCGGGAGCTCCGGTTTCCTCCCACAGTCCAAATACATGCAGTCAGGTTAATTGGAGACACTAAATTGCCCTGTAGGTGAATGGGTGTGTGTATGTGTGTGTGTGCCCTGCGATGGACTGGCGGCCCGTCCAGGGTGTTAATGTGTGCCTTGCGCCCATTGAAAAGCTGGAATAGGCTCCAGCACCCACCCCACCCCCCCGCGACCCTGACTGGATAAGCAGTTAAGAAAGTGAGTGAGTGAGAATTTAGAAGCTACAAATCTAGGGTTGCGGAACATGTCACCTCAGATGGAAATTCATCAACCTGAAACAGTGTGTAGATCTAAAAAAGATTTATCCTCATGACTGATCCAGGCCCTATTCATCATCTGCTATCTGTTCCCACGGTAACGTATCAGTTTCCATCATTCATCGTACTCTGATACGATGCTCCCGGTTTTCCGCCTCTCCTCCCGCCTAGATAATAACATGCCAGAATGATAGAAAGTCCCGTTAAATAACAGGGCAGGTGTTATTACATGCTGTGTCGTTGGGAGGAGGATTTGTATACCTGTCAGTATGAAAGAACGGTGGCGGCCCGTGAGGTTTCATTTTTGACGTGAATGTCTTGCTGTAAATGTATGAGAAGCATCTTGTGTGTGCAGATTTTATTTTATTATCTGCTGCGTGTCGTCCATTCTGTGGGGTGAGAGGGACTTCAAAGCGGTCACAAATAAAAATCCAAACACACAGTGCGTCTGACCAGAGTTCTTCTGATTCTGTTCGAAAATGATTAGCATTAGCATCTGCATTTGACCAGCGCGATGTTGAAGACGTTGAAGTTGTTTTTCATGCTCATGGTGTCCTGGTCAGGTTCTGGCTCCACCAGGCGTCTTCGTGGCTGAGTTGCTGTCGTTCCCAATAGCTTTCACTTTGTTATAATACCACTGACAGTTGACTGTGGAATATTTAGTAGCGAGGAAATTTCATGACTGGACTTGTTGCACAGGTGGCATCCTATCATGGTACCACGCTGGAATTCACTGAGCTCCTAGGAGCGGACTACTTTGTATATATCTTCTATTTTCTGGACTTCTTTTTGTGTATATATCTATCTATATCTTTTGTGTATATATCTATTCTATTTTCTGGACTTCTTTTTGTGTATACATCTATCTATACATCTATATCTTTTGTGTATATATCTATTCTATTTTCTGGACTTCTTTTTGGGTATACATCTATCTATACATCTATATCTTTTGTGTATATATCTATTCTATTTTCTGGACTTCTTTTTGGGTATACATCTATCTATACATCTATATCTTTTGTGTATATATCTATTCTATTTTCTGGACTTCTTTTTGGGTATATATCTATTCTATTTTCTGGACTTTTTGTGTATATATCTATCTATATCTTTTGTTTATATATCTATTCTATATTCTGGACTTCTTTTTGTGTATACATCTATCTATACATCTATCTATATCTTTTGTGTATATATCTATTCTATTTTCTGGACTTCTTTTTGTGTATACATCTATCTATCTTTTGTGTATATCTCTATTATATTTTCTGGACTTCTTTTTGGGTATATATCTTCTATTTTCTGGACTTCTTTTTTGTGTATACATCTATCTATATCTTGTGTATATATCTATTCTATTTTCTGGACTTCTTTTTGTGTATACATCTATCTATATCTTTTGTGTATATATCTATTCTATTTTCTGGACTTCTTTTTGTGTATACATCTATCTATACATCTATATCTTTTGTGTATATATCTATTCTATTTTCTGGACTTCTTTTTGTGTATACATCTATCTATACATCTATATCTTTTGTGTATATATCTATTCTATTTTCTGGACTTCTTTTTGGGTATATATCTATTCTATTTTCTGGACTTTTTGTGTATATATCTATCTATATCTTTTGTTTATATATCTATTCTATATTCTGGACTTCTTTTTGTGTATACATCTATCTATACATCTATCTATATCTTTTGTGTATATATCTATTCTATTTTCTGGACTTCTTTTTGTGTATATATCTATTCTATTTTCTGGACTTCTTTTTGTGTATACATCTATCTATATCTTTTGTGTATATATCTATTATATTTTCTGGACTTCTTTTTGGGTATATATCTATTCTATTTTCTGGACTTTTTGTGTATATATCTATCTATATCTTTTGTTTATATATCTATTCTATATTCTGGACTTCTTTTTGTGTATACATCTATCTATACATCTATCTATATCTTTTGTGTATATATCTATTCTATTTTCTGGACTTCTTTTTGTGTATATATCTATTCTATTTTCTGGACTTCTTTTTTGTGTATACATCTATCTATATCTTGTGTATATATCTATTCTATTTTCTGGACTTCTTTTTGTGTATACATCTATCTATATCTTGTGTATATATCTATTCTATTTTCTGGACTTCTTTTTGGGTATATATCTTCTATTTTCTGGACTTCTTTTTGTGTATATATCTATCTATATCTTTTGTGTATATATCTATTCTATTTTCTGGACTTCTTTTTGTGTATATATCTATCTATATCTTTTGTGTATATATCTTCTATTTTCTGGACTTCTTTTTGTGTATACATCTATTCTATATCTGAATCTCGTTACAGATATATTAAAAAAATGCCCCTTTGACTGAATGGGCACAGATTTCAACAGATTCATTTCAAAATCGTGGGGGAAGTGTGGAAGAGTGGGTGGTAAAATAATTTACTTTTGTACTAAATTTGCTTTTAACATTTGGATTATTTGAACTTTTATAAACCGTATTAATTGCTGACTTGTGATTTATACTGTCGTAAGCAGGCAGTTGTGTTGATGTGCATGCTTCACGATGCCTCTTTCCACCCTGAACTCCCCCGGCTCGGTTGCACTGTTGTCCTTTTTCCCCCATCGAGGCAGAACAGGTGGAATCTCAGTTGAGTGGTGCTTTCACAATCCAGCATAAGTGAAGTAATTACAGCTTCCATCTGCTGTGTGTTAAACACTGTACTGTAAACATTGTTACAAGTTAAATGAAGTGAGACAAGCACTACATCTCCTACATTCACGCTGGTGACTGTGTAGAGCTTTTTTTAAATTAAATTTATACATCCTCTCTTCACAGTTCAGATACAGTAATGACTGTATGTTTGTTTGTTTTTTACCTGCAGGGGTGATGTGGTCAGTGTAGAGTGATGGGTAATTTTAGCACTTATTTATGCTAAAAGCTTTGCCAGACGTGCCCACGTTTGCAGTTGTGTTTGTTAAAAATGCTGGATTCATGTTTAGTTACTGATTTTGTGCTCTTGTGGTTGTGAAGCCAATCAAGATACTGATTACGAAGTTTCACAATTGATGTTGTTTTACTTTTCTTGTAATTAACATGGAATAAACACGGGAGTGTTTTTAAAAGAAGTCCCCCCCCCCCCAATGGACTTATAGGTGGGTAACACTGTCACCTCACAGCAAGAATGGCCTGGGTTCGATCCGTAGGTGGGGTGGTCTGGGTCCTTTCTGAGTGGAGTTTGCATGTTCTCCCTATGTCTGTTTGGGTTTCCTCCCACAGAGATACAAAATTGTGCATGACTGTGTGTTTGACATTAAAACTTGTGAACTGATGAATTTTGTGTAACCAGTAACCTGGCCTGTCATGAATGTAACCGAAGTGTGTAAAACATGATGTTAAAATCTTAATAAATAAATAAAAATGTAAAACAAGATATTCTTTATGTTCTTATAGAGCTTGCTTTGTCCACAGGGACACAGTCACGCTGAAACAGGGAAGGGCCTTCCCTAAACTGTTGGAAGTGCATAATTTTCTTTATATAACTGATTTCAAACCATCAGATACAATTGTAAACTAGGAGTCTACAAATGTCATTAATTAAAGTTTTTGTGTATGTATGATTTGTCTGATTGTATCAGGTTGGAATTCTTGTAAATCTGAGCATAACAGCTTCACAACCTGTTGGATGTTTTAAGTGTCCATATTTACATTTACATTTACATTTTCAGCATTTAGCAGACGCTTTTATCCAAAGCGACTTACACAATGAGCAACTTAGGGTTAAGGGCCTTGCTCAGGGACCCAACAGTGGCAACTTGGTGGTGGCGGGGCTTGAACCGGCAACCTTCTGTTTACTAGTCCAGTACCTTAACCACTGAGCTATCACTGGCCCTGTGTACATATATACTTATGGTGCTGGACTTTTTGACCATTAAGCTGAGCGTACAGCGCCCTGTAGGCAGCGTCCTGTGACCGCTGATGAAGGTCTAGAAGATGGCCAACTCAAACAGCAGCAATAGATGAGCGATCGTCTCTGACTTTACATCTACAAGGAGGACCAACTAGGTAGGAGTGTCTAATAGAGTGGACAGTGAGTGGAAACAGTATTTAAAAACTCCAGCAGTGCTGCTGTGTCTGATCCACTCATACCAGCACAACACACACAAACACACCACCACCATGTCAGTGTCACTGCAGTGCTGAGAATGATCCACCACCCAAATAATACCTGCTCTGTGGTGGTCCTGACCATTGAAGAACAGAGTAAAAGCAGGTTAAAAAAGCATGTAGAGAAATAGATGGACTACAGTCAGTAATTGTAGACATACAAAGTGCTTCTATACGGTAAGTGGAGCTGATAAAATGGACAGTGAGTGTAGAAACAAGGAGGTGGTTTTAATGTTATGGCTGATCAGTGTAAGCTCTTGTAGTACTCAGAATGATGGAAGGCATCTCAAATACTGACCTTGTTCTTTCTTTCCTGATCTATGTCTACAGAAGGGATGTCTGTGTAGTGGAGTTTAGGCTTCACCTGACACAACCATATAAAAAATGTGTGAGATGAAATTCTAAACAATTTCTAATATGCTTTGATGCACAAATCACATTTTCACAGATATAGAGTTGCGTTGAGTTTTGGCATTCTGGTCTACAAATAAAGGTAATTGTGCTTTCTGCCACCTTGTTCATGCTTAAAGAAGATTACTTGTAGATATTTTTTGTGCTTAATCAGATGAGGAACGTAGAGTTTTGCTTCCTACCGAGAGCGTTTTTTTGGTCTGGCCTTGAGGATGAAGGGAGGACGTGTTTTGTATTGCTCCGCTGAGGCCATATTCGGTGCGAGGACTGTTCTTCATCTTCTACACATCTGGATTCCATCAAATTAGGGATTCACCTCGTTAGACTCTTGCTGTTTCTGTAACACCCCTGATGTGCATCAGAAGGATGATATCCATAATTGTGGGCACCATGGGGTGCAGCCCACACCGAGTGCCTCATAGAGGTCATATTGTTCATTATGTTGGGATCCTCTGTGACCGGTTTATTGACTGTGACCTTTATGGAACTCGGAAGCCCCTTGGTGCATCGTGAAACGTCAAGGGCACAGCGAGTTTCAGTGGTGACTGAAAGAAAGCAACACATACAAGCAAAGTCTATGAGGCATGTGATATTTAATTCAGCGTCACACTTATGACTGTGTGACTTCTGTCAGATACGGACCACAGCTGCAGCCCGGAGCTCTGCCGGCCTTAATGAGCTGAAAATTACCTTATGCCAAATCCTAAGAGAATTCCATGGCTTTAGTTGAAAGGTGTCTAATGCTGAGAAACTACGCAGTCATATCATTATGACCACTTCCTACTTTCAATGTTTCGTGAGCTGGCTTGGTGGATATATAAGGTGTCCGATAGGCTGTCTGCACACATATCCTTCATTGCTGTCATGGGTAAAAGTACCATGGGTAAAATTGTCTTCCCTGGGGTGGAAGGGATCTTCCAGCAAGACAATGCGACATGTCACACGGCTTGAAATGTCCAACACTGGTTGGAGGAGCATGACCAAGACTTCCAAGTACTACCCTGGCCCGCTAATTCCCGAGACTTGAACCAAACTGAGCATCCGTTGGACCATCTTGATCATTGTGTTTGCTCTATGGATCCTCCCCCACTCCACTGCAGTCAGCATTGCTCCAGATACCTGTGACAACCTACCAGGACCTGATTGAGTCACTCCCAGCAGCGGTTACTCTGAATATAAGCTGGTGATCATAATAATGTGACTCGACTGTGTATTAAGAAATAGTATACATATTAATAAAATACAGCTTTTAATGTTTATATGTACAGTTTTTGGCTGCTATCATATTTCTTAGGGTTGCCACAGTGGATCATTCTGGTACACATACCTGATTTGACAGTTTTATGCTGGATGCCCTTCCTAATGCAACCCTGTTTATTTTATACTGACTGAGAGCGCACTGACAGGTGCATCATTCATTGTCTTTGTAGATGCCTGACCGACTGGTAGGTCAAGCTAGTGGCTGGTGTGATTTACAGTTGTGCAACCTGAGCACCCATCAATGAACAAAATAAGAATTCTGTTTAGTTATTTAGGCATATGGGAAAGAAAGAACTTGGCCATGTAGGTAAAAAAGAACCCAATGGCCTGTCTGAAATTGGGGTCAATTGTTCACATTTCTATACAATGACTGCCTAAAGCATACAGCCAAAACAACACTCAAATGGATTCTGGAAAAGTCTTTGAAAATCATTGGGTTGACCAGCGTAAGCCCAGGTTTTAAACCCCATCAAACATTGGTGGAAAGACCTGAAGCTGTCAGCTCACAGATGCTCACCATCCAATCTGATGGAGATTGAGAAGATCTGTTATGAAGAATGACCTAAACTGCTTAAATCTAGGTGTGTAAAGCTTGTAGAGACTAAACCAAGAAGACTTCAGGTCCTACTTGAAGGGGAGTCTATGTAATTTTGGCATTTTAGAGTGTTAACTTACGCCTTAGTAAGCCTAGATGGGGTCACATTGCATTTAAGTGAGAAGCGTATGGGACGGGAAAATCGGTAGGATGTTGACATATGGGAAATTCCTTGTGATGTCATATAGATCTACTTCTAACTGCCTACGTCTGGTCTTTAAGAATGGACACATTTGATTTGCCTACCTCAAAAATGCAAAGGTCAACAGACGGCAACTATGAAAGATTCTGATTCAGTTGTAGATGCAGATCCTGCTTGAGTAGACCCTGGTGAGGAAGCTCCTACCACCAGTTCACCAGAAGTAAACCTACTACATCAACCAAAGTCAGAAAATACCAAGATATTCACCTTAATCATGGATTCATTGAATTTCCTATTAGCAAGAAGACAAAACCTTTTGTAATCCTTGATGAAAGTGTAAGAATAATATCACAACCCAGGTCAAGAGGGTCACAGAAAGTGGTGAATGGTAGCTGGAGATGAAGAAGAAAAGTCTGTATTAATAGAAGTTGTGTACTTCATAAGAGAGAGAAAACTAAGTGAGGTATGGCTATAGTTTGGGTTCTCATCCATCCAGAGAAGAAGGATTCTGATGAAAAAAGTGCATTCTGGTGATAAGACTCTGACCCCGGTGGGTGCAGGCCATCTGGATATATTGCTGCACCCAGCATCTGCAGGAGCTCATTTGTGAGGAGAAAGCGAGACAGGCTGAGAAGGAACTAAGCAGATTCTGGCTGGTGCTGCTGTGCAGGGTCCATGCCTGACACATGGATCACTGTAATTACTGGGCAGTCCGGGCTTGGTTATTAGTTTAGAGAATGTCAGGGGCGTATATCAAACCCAATTTTCTCTAGAGCTTGAGAGGTCACTCATCTTCCGCTGCCTCTTTGCTTGCTGCAGAGCAGCAGGGTGGCCTCCATTAATATCGTCCAAATAAGACATTGTGATTCTGTTCTTTTTGTTTTGTTGTGCTTTTAGCAGAACTGGATTGTTGGCCAAAAACACATTACTTATTAAGCGAGATGGTAAGCATGCAATTAAATCTTCATTAGAGGCTCAGCTTTCACGCTTATGTGGTGTGATACAGTGAGCAGTACTGTGAGTTTATGATCAGAGAAGATCTTTATAGCTGTAGACCATAAAACTCTGATGGCTTTTATGTTGCAGGCTCTGAATTGATTATTAATAAAGATTGTGTGTTTTAGATAGTCAGACAGCTCATTAAGATGTTTGTAAATGTGTGTGTGTGTCTTTGTGTTCATACTGAGCTCAATACACTGGGTGGAGCTGACTAGAAGATAAGACCAAGATGTATGTTTTGTGTACAGTATATTGACTCGTGATTTGACTCGGACTCTAGCCTAAAGACTTGTGACTTGACTCGGACTCTAGCCTAAAGACTCGTGACTTGACTCGGACTCTAACCTAAAGACTCGTGACTTGACTCGGTCTCTAGCCTAAAGACTCGTGACTTGACTCGGACTCTAACCTAAAGACTCGTGACTTGACTCGGACTCTAACCTAAAGACTCGTGACTTGACTCGGACTCTAACCTAAAGACTCGTGACTTGACTCGGACTCTAACCTAAAGACTCGTGACTTGACTCGGACTCTAGCCTAAAGACTCGTGACTTGACTCGGACTCTAACCTAAAGACTCGTGACTTGACTCGGACTCTAACCTAAAGACTCGTGACTTGACTCGGACTCTAGCCTAAAGACTCGTGACTTGACTCGGACTCTAACCTAAAGACTCGTGACTTGACTCGAACTCTAACCTAAAGACTCGTGACTTGACTCGAACTCTAGCCTAAAGACTCGTGACTTGACTCAGACTCTAACCTAAAGACTCGTGACTTGGCTCGAACTCTAGCCTAAAGACTCGTGACTTGACTAAAACTCTAACCTAAAGACTCGTGACTTGACTCGGACTCTAGCCTAAAGACTCGTGACTTGACTCTGACTCTAACCTAAAGACTCGTGACTTGACTCGGACTCTAGCCTAAAGACTCGTGACTTGACTCGGACTCTAACCTAAAGACTCGTGACTTGACTCGGACTCTAACCTAAAGACTCGTGACTTGACTCTGACTCTAACCTTAAGACTCGTGACTTGACTCGGACTCTAACCTAAAGACTCGTGACTTGACTCAGACTCTAGCCTAAAGACTCGTGACTTGACTCGGACTCTAACCTAAAGACTCGTGACTTGACTCGGACTCTAACCTAAAGACTCGTGACTTGACTCGGACTCTAGCCTAAAGACTCGTGACTTGACTCGGACTCTAACCTAAAGACTCGTGACTTGACTCGAACTCTAACCTAAAGACTCGTGACTTGACTCGAACTCTAGCCTAAAGACTCGTGACTTGACTCAAACTCTAACCTAAAGACTCGTGACTTGACTCAGACTCTAGCCTAAAGACTCGTGACTTGACTCGGACTCTAGCCTAAAGACTCGTGACTTGACTCTGACTCTAACCTAAAGACTCGTGACTTGACTCTGACTCTAACCTTAAGACTCGTGACTTGACTCTGACTCTAACCTTAAGACTCGTGACTTGACTCGAACTCTAGTCTAAAGACTCGTGACTTGACTCAGACTCGTATTTTGTGACTTGTGAACAACTCTGCCTTAAACCCGACGTTTCTCTTAAACTCGACGTGTTCAGCTTTTAAAAAAAAATATTTCTTTATTTAATTTCAAATTAACAGTATTCAACGCTTGGCTTGAGCTGTGCAGTAAAACGTCATCAAAGTGCACATATGAGACAAATCTGCACTTGTGTGGAATAACCGTCAAATTCACTCTAAAAGCATCCACATGTATCTTTAGCTGGATTTTCTTCACTTTTAAACTTGTGTTAAAGCTCGAGGTTCTGAGAAATTGTGAGAATCAGCTTTTCAGAATCTAAAACGCTTATTTAAAAAAAAAAAAAAAGCTTAATGTGACTCAATGTATTTGAAGAACGACAGGAACACTAAACCTCTCTTAATTGTTACTGCTCATAAGTTCTCTTCTAATGAAATTCCTTGCTCTTTGTTTTAATACTATAAGTTACGTTAAGTTATGTGCATTACCACACTCCATAGGAAATAATGACAGTCGGTGCAAAAGTGGTTTTGTTGCTTCTCATGTGAATCCATGTTGCTTAATTCATGCCAGACCTCCCAAACCACCCCCTTACTTATGCTTTCTGTCTTTTTTGTTATAAAACAAGTATATTTCCCTTAAATCTTAAATTATAGAATAGACATTACTGTAATAAACAATAATAAACAACAATACACAGCAGTACTGTACATAAAAAACACATCATATTTCAGTACAGTACATGTGCTGTATCATACACCATAATAAATGTCCTTTTCTTATAAAATGTATCTACCAGAAACAACAATAACTCTCATATTTCTCTATTATTTCCTTCTTTATTTCAGTAGTGTTGTATTTTGTAGGTGTAATTGCACGAAAGAAAGAATACTTTACGAGTTCCTTCTTCTCTCTTACTCACTGCCCCCTCTGTCTGATACACAGTGACCGCTACTGGCAGGATTAATTGTACAACAACAAATGTAATACATTTTTTATTTTTTAACACTAGGCTTTTTCTGCAGCTTCTTTGGGGCCATTTTAATATTGAATTTTACAAAATATAAAGAAAACTCCGGAAAAACACCGTCCACTGTCTGAATGTTTGCTCACTGTATATATATAAAAAGGGAGAAAAATATATATAAAGAGAGAGAGAGAGAGAGACGGTTGGAGTCAACTTGTTCGTGGCGTCACGTGTTTCGCGAATTTCGGGTTATTTTATTATTTTCGTAATCCGAAATTAGTTCGTACGTTAAGTTGAAACAGATTGTTCGTTACCCGAAATGTTCGTATGGTAGACTGTTCGTAACTCAAGGGTCGACTAAACACTACTTTTTCAGTCTGTTTAACTGGGTTACTTCGATTCTTTCTACCTAGAACCCTTTATGTTAATGCTGTACCCCAGTGGCGCCAGCTGTGAGGTGGCCCCAAAGGTGCGACTGAGGCTACTGTCCCTGTGAAGTCTGACAGAAAAGTCTGTTCTCCCCCATGGTTTCATGGTTTCACCCAGATTAGAAGAATGCAGCAGATGGTGGATTTTGCGTGGCCACATGGGCAGAAAAATAAAATGTAAAAACAAAATGCTATGAGGTTCAGAGCGCCTGGCTGGTCCTTTTACCTGAAATTATTTTGGAAAGGCATTTTAGATAAAAGGAGGCTGTTATAGCCTCAGGAATGGTGGGGGGCAGCTTTATATTAATGCAAATTTTTTTTTTTTAATGGGATGTCCATAAAGAAAATGGTTAGGCGTTTACTAACTTTTGGCCATATACTGTAATGGCATTATGTTTTTTTAACTATCTTGAAATCCCTTAAAACAAACATCTACTGTGTTTATTTAGAATTTTCTGAAGCTTTTACAGAATTGGAATGGGGATCTAACACTGTCCCATTGATTCTGAGTGGTCATTACAGCCTGAAGAATTGATCCCAGTATCTAACTTAATGCTCTTCAGAGGAGCTGCAGTATGTGGAGCACATATTTACTCACAGAAACAGACTGTGTACAGATTTTCTTTAACTATTTCTGGTATGCATCCCTCAGATGCTGATGGTTTAGCCATGAGGAGCAGAGAAACATTTGTTTGACAAAATCCAACCATGTGTGAGTCGTGTGTTTAGTATACAGACACTGATCGGCTTCCTCTATGTGTTTATGCTTGTATTTTAAGTACCAAATCCCACTTTACCAGTGCAAATGATATACACATTTCAACATGAACATAGTGAAAGTTTTGGGGCAATTACAAGCACAAAATGAGCACAGTAATAAATACACAGTTTTACACTGGATAGGATCTTCTGGTGTCATGTTGCACTTTCATTGTGCTACATGCTACTGTAAAAAGATGATGGTCGTCTAAACATTCAGCCTACATGGCAAAGTGAAATAAAGTGAAGCTATTTTGCGCTGGTCTTTATTTCTGCCCTGTTATTTAGCTTTATTTAAGAGATGTGTTTACGTTTATGCTTTTTATTATCTTCTTGTAAGTTGATCAACTATAATTTTTAGAACATCTGTAAATAGGAAATAGATTATGTTTTGCAATTTCTGCCAGTTAAACTGTTTATTTAAATCTGAGTAATGGAAATGAGTAATGATATAATTAATTCATGTATTTAGATATACTGTATGTTTAGATTGAATATGAATTTAGATGTTTAGATAGATCTTTAGATATAATTTACATAGATATATTACGTATTTATAAATATGTCTGTCTAAAAACAATTTCCTTAGGGATAAACAAAGTATCTGTCTGTCTTTTTATCTATCTATTTATCTAGCTTTCTGTCTGTCTGTCTGTCTGTCTGTCTGTCTCACTGTCCTATCTATCTATCTATCTATCTATCTATCTATCTATCTATCTATCTATCTATCTATCTATCTATCTATCTATCTATCTATCTATCTATCTATCTGTCTCACTGAATCTATCTCTATCTGTCTGGTCTGTCTATCTGTCTATCTGTCTATCTGTTTGCCTATCTGTATATCTATTTATCTGTCTGTCTGTCTGTTTGTCTGTCTGTCTTTTATCTATGTATCTACCTATTTGTCTATCTGTTTATCTGTTTGTCTATCTGTCTGTCTGTCAGACATTTATTTATTTATCTGTCTGTCTGTCTATCTGTCTGTCTGTCTGTCTATCTGCTTGTTTATCTGTCTGTCTCTCTTTTTGTCTGTCTATCTGTTTGTCTATCTGCATATCTGTATGGTTATCTGTCTGTCTATCCATCCATCTATCTATTTGCTAATGCTGATACTATATTAGTACTTCATGTTTACTTTATTATACCATGATCATCTTTATTAGTTTGTACTATTTAATGCCTTTATCAGTCTAAAATTATAAAAAGGCTTGGAAGTTATTTTTATTGATGTATCTTTGTGAACTGGTGTGGCATAATTGCATGAGCCACGCTGCTAGTAACAGCAGTGCTTGAGCTTGGTGCTCCAACCCTAGCCTGAGAATTCACTGGCCAACACGCACTTCCAAATATTCATCCAAATTTTTAACAAACTAAGTTACACATTCCCCCAACATACAAATGTGAAGGAGGATGTTGAAGAGAAGTTTTACCATGTTGCATTTCAGAGGAGGAAATACTTTAGTGACTTTAGTGCTATAATCAAGTTCTTTAAGAGATCTTTGTAGCAGCAAAAATAAATACAAATATAAATGTTGTTCTGATTTTTAAAGTAAACACTTCTACACTTGCTCAATTCCACAGATGCTCATTTTATGGCTGCAGTGCTTCTATCAGTGATGCAGCTGGTGTTTATGATCTCAGGCTGCTCTCACTGTCTGGGCTTAGTGCTCTGAACATCACATTTATTTAACTTTAGTGTTCTGGAGAATGGTCTAGCCTCAGGGATCATCAGTGTACACTGAATATTTTTACTATGCTGATTAACTAACCTAGAGCTAGACAGCATTCTTTCCATTTTAAACAGCTCACACGGTCTACAGCGATTTCATTTGAATATTATGCTGGGATAATACACATAACATAAAACTGTGTGTGGGCGTGATGTGTGATGTCAGATTTCGATTTAATCCCAGCCTTCGATTACATGGCTTTCAATTAATTGGCTTCCATCACAGTCAAACACACACAAACATTCACATCTAGGGCAATTTTAGCATTTCCAGTTAAGCAGACTGCATGTCTTTGGACTGTCGGAGGAAACCGTAGCACCTAGAGAAAACCCACAGACATGTTGTTGACCATTAAAAGGAATTTTTGGTTTGGTTTAGGGCTGGCACTGAGCCGATACTCTGTATCAGTATCGGTCCAATATTGGCCCAGATTACTGGATCGGATATCGGAAGGAAAAAAACGTGTAATCTGATACTGTTGCTTAATGTAAATAACACTTAATGTAAATAAGGCCATTGTTTGTGTGTAAAGCAAATAAAACACAAAGATACGTTCCAACAGAGTGCCGTTTACTGCAGTAACAAGGTGCATCTTGATGACATCATTAACATGTCCCACTGATCTACAACTCATCTGCAACAGCCATTCAGAAATTAAAACACACTGATTTACTTAAACTTTTAGCATTTTAAAAATTAATCTATTACCACATCTTAAAACACTGTTTAAACACAATAAATATCACTTTCTAAATGATAAATTACTCACCTGAGTTAAAGAAAACCTTGTCCTGGCTTGGAGATATCTCACATCCTTAACGATTAATCCATTAGTGTTTTGAAATAAAACAAAATACACTGTTTCCCGTTTAGTCACAGACGTCCTCTTCAAAATCCAGCAGGGTTTAATAATCTAAAAACGTGACACAACTTTAACAGAAAATCTCAACTCTGCGTCAATTCTTATTGGTCCATCGCGTGTGATTGACATCCACATCTTCCAATTGTAGACACTTTGGACGACACGCCGTGAAGCGAGATGTGTCACGTATTTTAAATGTTTGTATAGTGCTGTTAAACAAGTCAAAAATGCTGCTAAATGTTCTGTATGTAAAAGTGAAAGTAAAAACAGCAGTTTTGTATAAGTGTGATGTTGTAGGTTCTGTATTTATTCCTTTAGAATATGTTTCACAGTCTGAGCATTGTTATTTGGATAGCTAGTTTAACCATGGTGCATTGAGACGTGTATTATCACTGCTTAGTTGTTTGAGAGGAGAAATGACGTATCGGATTGGTATCGGTATCGGTATCGGCAGATACTCAATTTGCAGTATTGGTATCGGACATAAAAAAGTGGTATCGAGCCAGCCCTAGTTTGGTTTTTGCCGGTGTGTTTGATTGTCCGGTCTCTTGTTTGTATTGATCATAGCAGAGTTCTAGATTTCTGCCAGAAAAGGAATTTGGGAGGCGGAACACCAGTCGACCATTTTTTTCATATTCTACTCAATATCATATTGCACAATCTGTATGAAGCTTTGCTTCAATATTCCTATTTCTGTGCTATGACTCGATTCTATAAAAGACTTGCTTTGCCCTTTGAAGTGCACCTCTACATTGGCGCTAAAGAAGCTTTCATCTTTTAAAATTGTCCCAAGATTCCTGTTCCTTTGATGTCCAGTGTAGCGAGGATCTCTCGAAGCGTAAATGCTGGACAATAGGTGAGGAGCACTGAGGCGAGCTAATTCTCTTTTGTTGTTTTTTTTAGGTGACTTCACCGGAGGACCTCGCTATGCCCTGGCTGCTGAGCGGGTCAAAGCTAACTAAACAGCCCATCACCCTGCTGGATCTGTGCTATGGCAAGACAAATAACCTAAACCTTCAGCAAGTGGTAAGGCCATTATATTCCAGCCTCTCGGGTATTATTTCTTGTTTGAACGGGGGTTATTGGTGTGTTACGCTTTCATCTGTCTTCAGCTCCTCTCTGTTGAGTCAGTTTGTTTTTGAGGAATGGAGGGTAAAAAGTAAATCTAATGTTTGGTATTTTCTGGTTCAAATTGAAGTCTTAAGCTTTCGTCATTATTTTGTTTATTGATTTGTAGGAACGTCATGACTCTTGGAACCGTTTCCTTTGTTTTATATCACGTAGCCAGTAGGCACTGGCTTAACAGAAATCAGTATAAATCCCAGTAGATTTCATTCCTATTCCTTAACCATCAAACACTGAGAGAAAGTGTGAACTGAAACTGCATTAAGCACTCATTGTGCCCATTTTGTTCCCAGTATTTCCCAGTATTGTGCTAGTATTGCGGTTGGAATTCTGCAACCGGTCAGCTGGCACAATTGACAAATTGGCCACTAGTCTGCTGGGTGGGAAAAGACCAGACTAAAAATGGGTGGGGTCTTTCATGCTGTGTAAGGCCCCTGGTTAGGGGTTTTCCTCTGGTTTTTCCATACAGAGGTGGAGGAACACGGAGATCAGTGTGTGACTCTTTTCGAATCCACTAAAGTATGGGCGAATAAGAATAAGTTGGTGGACTGCACATGCGTCAAAGCGAATGTGTGTCAGGCAAATATACCTTCCTAGGATCCGACCCCCCCACACACACACATTGAATTGGGAAATAACGAAAGAAAATGCATAAATAAAATAGCAAAAAACATACATCTACTGACATGTACAACACGTTACTTTATTGATTACCTTAAGTAAATGCTTAATACAGACATGACTGGCTATTTTTTTAAAGTTTGGGCTGTGTTAAAGCATCGTGCCTAGTGAGTCCGGGAAAAAAACATCTTATGATACTGTATGTATACTTTGTCACCCATGTGTAT
Organism: Trichomycterus rosablanca; assembly: GCF_030014385.1. Classification (NCBI taxonomy): domain Eukaryota; kingdom Metazoa; phylum Chordata; class Actinopteri; order Siluriformes; family Trichomycteridae; genus Trichomycterus; species Trichomycterus rosablanca. The sequence goes on along the minus strand of NC_086008.1, from coordinate 9,119,545 downwards.
CTCATTTATCAAAAGAGACCCCAACAGGACCTCTTTCGACCAGCTGATGTTTGGGTGGTTGACCAATATTAACACTGTAGTGACACTAACATGGTAATAACATGGTAGTGTGTGTTGTATTAGTGTAGCAGGTTTATCAGTGTTGTTTGGATTCTTAAACACACTTAGTGCCAACGCTGGAAGGAAAATATAGTGAGAATAGTGCTCCAACAGACCTAGTTTTTAGTACTAGTTTTTTACACTGTTACATTAATGAATTTAGCTGTAGCATTTCATTCATGTTAGAGAAACTGAATGTTCTGGCCAGTGAGACTGGACATTAAATAAAATCCTATTTAAACATTTTACAGCATGTAATTACTCTTCTCTCTGTTCACTTCTGCACAGGGGTTAAAATGTGTTAAAATATGCTAATACTCTATTTAACATGTGCCCTGTTTAATTTAACAAGCGACGAGGTGGTAAAGGGGCACTGCTGGTGTTTCTGCAGCACCTCCTCACCCCTCATGACATTTGTATATAATGAGGCCTCATATGGTGCCACGTTCATGTCATTAAAAGGTCTGATTGAGACCCTGGTTAAATTAATTCTAATGTGATTCATATAATATATGGTATTCGCCTGACACCTAAATTAGACTGCACTGGTAAGACAGTGTTAATTCTATTAAAGCACGTAATGGGATTTATTATCACTAACATGAATTGTACATGTAATTAATGCTACAGTTTCAGTTACATCATTACATGGCTGAATTAAATGAATGTTTTACTATTTATTTCAATCTTTTTATTAATTACAATTGGAGTTTATGGATGAGTATTACAGATGAGAATGCTGGGATGTGTTTCTCTACTGGGAGATTTCTTTTCTGCTACTAACATAAAAAAGCTTTTAGACTTAAGACACTAAGTGAATAAATAGGTTTTCTGTTCTTTTCTTAGCGAAACGTCAAAATGTTTAAATATTTTGCAAGAACATCATTTTCTTTCATCCAGTGCAACGACCAAACACACTTTATGTGACTAGGAAAAATAATTTGAAGGAATACACAACCTAAACATAATTAGTAAATGTTTGTTGTATGCAACTGTTGGGTCCTTGAGAAAGGCCCTTATCCCTCTCTGCTCCAGGGGTGTGCCGTACAATGGCTGACCCTGCGCTCTGACCCCGGCTTCCAAACAAGCTGGGATATGCGAAGAAAGAATTTAATTGTACTGTACATGTTTATATGTATATATGACAATAAAGGCAGTTTATAAGGCTAGCCCACCACATCTGGGATCCAGGTTCAAATGTCATCGTTGGGGTGGGTATGGGGGTTGCTGTATTCCTGCCTTGTACCCAGTGATTCCCAGTGGGATGGGAACTGCCGCAACCTTGACCAGGGTAAAGCAGTTAATTAAAATTAAATGGAAATAAAATTAAAAAAATTAAAGATTAAATGCAAACTAAATGAATAAATACAAATAAATAATAATAATAATAAATTAAAAATAAAAAGAATAAATTACAAACACATTTGTAACATTAAAAACTTTTTTTTTTCTTTTTACTTTTTTCAATTAGCATAATTACTATTTATATGTACAGTATATATACTATATATTGAATACAATTAGAATTTTAACAGTTCTATTACAAAAACAAAGGAATACAAAAGAACGGTTTATTCTGAGCATCTGTGTGTGTCAATTACTGAATGCGGTAGCTTCCCTGTCATAAAACTGAGCTGTTGTTGCTATATTCTTATTACAGTGCTAATTCAGAGTTTGTGATGTAATGAAGGATACCTAACCAGAAAAGTATATGAGCAAGAATCTCATCATCTCAAAGCTCAGTTTTGTCCATTATAAATATATGCATGGTCAGGCTGTCCATTTTAAACTTGTCCTTGGCTGTAACTGAAGGTGATGCTTAGAATTAAACTAATGCACTAAGTGTTAAAGTGCCTTTATTGGGAAAAACAAGCATTCTTTTGCTTACAGAAACCCCAAACTAATGCAAAACATCATTTATGAGACACGAACATGAGCTACGATTAAAGTGTGATGTCTACTGACAAGTCACATTGGCCAGATAACTCCCTAATTCCCTAATGTAAAATATGGTGGTGGGAGCATCAGGTAAATTTAAGAATTTTTAGCAGCAGGTGCTAAAAAGATCTGTTTAAGATGTACTTGGAAATAAATGATTGGCAGAAGTTCTCTCTGCTATAAAGCTTTAACTAGGAATGAAGATTGTTTTGTAATAGAACTTGCAGAATTTTGTTACATTTTGTTAAATTTAATGTGGAAATGAGGTTGATTATAAATAATTTAAGTGTTTTCTATGTATTGCACTATGTTATGCAACTTTACAGTGTAAACAATGAGCTTGTGATTGAATACACCATGGTAAGTTTAATTAGGATGCGTAAATATATGTTATATATTATTTGTACAATTATAATTGTTTATATGCTGTTAATAGAGATTAGTGAGGACTCAGAAAAGGCTTTGTTGTATATGTCTTCATTTCTTCCCTATTTTCAAACCAAAAAACTCATGCTTTGCTTGTTTAAAGAGCTAAATGCGTCCAGTTGCGCAGCGGCCTGCATTATGGCATTCGCACAGTGAGAAATAGACAATTGAAAGCAGACTGGGATAATTAGCCGTGGCAGGACAGATGGAAAACACATGGGGTCGGACAGGCCTGAGTTCCACGATGACTCTTTTGTTTGAATGGACTCACACGTCTCACCCTTTACCTACATGACTGGTAAAGCTTTTTGCAGTCGGCTTGCTCAGAACTCCTGGCCTGAATCTGTCAACATTCATGGTTTTAATCTTACCCCCTTAACATTGCTTTGTGCAACTCCTTAGTACATGCTTCTGATTTCCCTCAGATGGGTAAATAAACCTTTTATGTGAGGATGTGCTTGGTAGCTTCAGTCTTTTTTGGAATGTTTACTCTTTAAACAAGAAGTGCCTGAAATTTCCATCCAGCTTTGAGAAGGTCAGTCTGTGTGTGAGTGGATTAGAAGCACATACGGTGGTCCAAAATGCTTTATAATGGTACCAAATACTGTACCAAAGTGTTACTTAGTAATGTAGCTACATTAAAATTCTATTTAGCATGCAGATTGGAATGGAGTCTTTGTTTTCTTTTGGTCAAAGTATGTAGACACCAGTTTTAACTAGCAAACTCTAATTTTCAGCCCCATATACACCAGTTAACCATAACATTAAAACCACCTTTTTATTTCTACACTCACTGTCCATTTTATCAGCTCCACTTACCATATAGGAGCACTTTGTAGTTCTACAATTACTGACTGTAGTCCATCTGTTTCTCTGCATGCTTTGTTTGCCCCCTTTCATGCTGTTCTTCAATGGTCAGGACCCCCACAGGACCACCACAGAGCAGGTATTATTTGGGTGGTGGATGATTCCCAGCACTGCGGTGACACTGACATGGTGGTGGTGTGTTAGTGTGTGTTGTGCTGGTATGAATGGATAAGACACAGCAGCGCTGCTGGAGTTTTTAAACACCTCACTGTCACTGCTGGACTAAGAATAGTCCACCAACCAAAAATATCCAGCCAACAGCGCCCCGTGGGCAGCGTCCTGTAACCACTGATGAAGGTCTAGAAGATGACCAACTCAAACAGCAGCAATAGATGAGCGATCATCTCTGACTTTACATCTACAAGGTGGACCAACTAGGTAGGAGTGTCTAATAGAGTGGACAGTGAGTGGACACGGTATTTAAAAACTCCAGCAGCGCTGCTGTGTCTTATCCACTCATACCAGCACAACACACACTAACACACCACCACCATGTCAGTGTCACTGCAGTGCTGGGAATGATCCACCACCTAAATAATACCTGCTCTGTAGTGGTCCTTGGAGAGTCCTGGCCATTGATGAACAGCATGAAAGGGGGCTAACAAAGCATGCAGAGAAACAGATGGACTACAGTCAGTAATTGTAGAACTACAAAGTGCTTCTATATGGTAAGTGGAGCTGATAAAAGGGACAGTGAGTGTAGAAACAAGGAGGTGGTTTTAATGTTATGGCTGATCAGTGTATAGTGCATACAATCAAAACTACAGCCATGATATTTCATGGCTTGGACTGGACCATTTCCAGTTAGCATACAGGGAAATTCTAGACTACTGTGGCTAAGTAACAACTTATTAATGCACTTATTAATGCAAGAACACATCTGGAACAAGGAAAGAGTTAAGAAGTTGTATTACTTATATCCCCCATGCTTTGAATCTGTACAAGGTCTGATCTGGTTTAGTGCCAGAGATTAGCATTTAGCTTTTCTTTATCCTGCTGTAAATCCTCTAGAATTTTTACACAACCATGAATCATCCACTGTAGCTCGCTTCTCTACTGGTTCTCATGCTCATATTTAAAGCTGTAAGCTGTTAGATATGGTATGCATGAAGGTTAAGTCTGTCATCTGGAATAATTTCACACCCAAACATAGAACTGTGATGCTGAAACACCATGTGTGACTACTAAATCATGGCTTTGGCTGCCTACATGACAAATTGGTCATAAGCCCCCCATAATGTGGAGCTGAATCTGAAGCTTATAGACCTTGGTGGTGTGGTCAAGAGAAACTACTGCCAGATTTTAACAAGGGAGTGTGGGTTAGGTAAGCTTGCCAAGGTAGAGCTGGATAGAGACTGTGGAACAGGTGACACCTAATTAATTGACTTTCTTATGTCATGCCATTTAAACATATTAAAGGATTTGAAAGGTTTCTGCCAACACTAAAGATGAATCAGACCATTCATACCCTTGTAGGTTGGTTTCTTCATGAGGGGTACTGAGGGGTTAAGCAATTATGATGTGGCTCAGTAAGTAAACAGTAATCAGACTAGTAATCAGAAGGTTGCCAGTTCCACCACTGTTCCACCCCAACCACCACTGTTGGGCCACTGCCCCTCAGTGACCAGCAAAGCCCTAAACCCTCAATTGATCAAATTGCTCTCACAATTTAAGTTGCTTTGTATAAAAAATGTCTGCTTAATGCTTAAATGTAAATGTAATCATTGACTAATGTTTAAAGCTAGTGGCTAGTGTTTCTAGCTTAGAGTTCTAACTACCAGTTTGAGAAAGATCCCCAAGAATTCCCCAAGAATCCCCAAATTCATGCAGCATACTGTCAACTGGAAAAAGAAGTAATGCATGTACTAATATGTAAAAATGTAAAAACTGTAAAAACTATTTGGATTCATAGGACAATCTACTTTTTTTTTTTTTAAGCCACCCACATTTTGTCCATGATTTTTACTGCAACCCAGGCAACACAAACAATGTACCAGAAAACGTAATATATTCAGTTAATGAAAATCTGGTCCCACTGTGGTGTACAAGCTGTTACATAAAGCCTCCACAAGGGGGTGTTCGTGTACGAATTCATTTTGTGTTTATGTGCCTGTTGAAATTCGTTTATTTAATTTTTTTTTCTCTGTGGCCCATTGTTTGGCTCTAAGGACCATAATTAAGCACAGTTTGATATGGGAAACCTGTTAATGCGTTCCGTGGTCTGTTGGAACCTATATATATATGTATAGGCTTACACTGAAAATAACAGAAGTATAATATAAAAAATGCTGAAATACAATTGAAAACAAAAATAATTAAACAATTTAAAAAAAAACCAATAAAACCTGCACGTTACCTTTACTTCTTTATTGTTTTATTATGCTTCTTAATTCTGTAGGCGCAGTAAAGGCTATGTTGTTTTTTCTTATGGAGTGTGATGTGCACAAAGCTTAACGTGACTTATTGTACTCAAACAACGAACGAGGAATTTTATTAGTGGAGAGAACCTATGAGCAGTAATAATTAAAAGAGGTTTAGTGTTCCTATGTTGTTCTTTTAATACATTAAGTCACGTTAAGCTTTTTTGTTTAACAATTAGCATTTTAGCATTAGCATCTCTCATAAAAAGCTGATTCTTACAATTTCTCAGAACCCTGAGCTATAACACAAGTTTGAAAGTGAAACAGTTAGGAAAATCCAGCTAAACACAGATACATGTGGAGCTTTCAGAGTGAATTTGACGGTTATTCAACACAAATGCAGATTTGTCTCATATTCGCACTTTGATCACGTTATACCGCACCGATCAAGCCAAGCACTGAGCAAACCGGCTGTTCACTGTTAATTTAAAATGAAATAAATTAATTTTTGAAATCATGCTGAACATGTTGAGTTTAAGGGTACAAATGCAAACAATACGAAGAGCGTCAAGTTTCAAAGATTTTAAGTTTAAGGGACGTTGAGTTCCAAAGTACCACTGTATTAAACATTTTATGAGGAACCTTTTTAGAGACTGTTAAGTGTTCATCCAGAGAAACAAAGAAATGAAATCAAAGAATTCCCAAGGTTACTAAATTAAACATGAGTCAAAATGTTTTATGTCAATGCAAATTGTTATATTTATTTATTTATTTTAAAATACTGAACTCAAAAACATATATTTTTCACTACATTCTTTGATTTGAAAAGTCTTTTTTTAGGGTTCTCTTCTTTACTACCCATCTGTTTTGTCTTCTCTTGTTTGATCCTTGTTTTCACAGCTCATGCTAGTGCTAGTCCTCTGCTACACTTTGGTCTTGTTCCCCCTTTGTTATCCTTCCTGTCACCTTGAGCTACTTTGTGGCGTTCCACAAACAGAGGCCCCCCATTCTGTTAATGACTCTGTAGAGTCCTAAACACCAGCACCAGCAGGACTGTCCTGTCTCAAGACAGGTGCAGGGACTCCTGCGGTCTCTTTTAACTAGTCACCTGTGTCCAGGTCTTCTGCTAATGGCTGTTGACATTGCTTTCTCTCTTCTCTGCTTCCTGCAGAGCTCTCTGGAGTCGAACCTCAGCCAGCTGTTCAAACACCTGCATGGAACAAGGCAAACTCTCAGCCTCATCCTTGCACCTCAACAAGAACCCCCTAGTACTGCGCTACCTTCCGCCCCGACAGCTGTCTACGCTCGGCTGCTGAACCAAGCTCACCGCTGCTGCGCAATCCTGGATCAGTGCTGCTCTGACCTCTTAACCCTGTCCCTCATCGTACCCTCGGCACCCTGGGTAAGGTGATTGTGTTCCTCCACCCGTTCCTGGGTGCTTTGACAGGGAGGATATCCATCATTGCTTGTTCCGTTGTTAACACAAAGCTTTGGGGTGTTTAGGTGACACAAAGGTGTCCTTGTTTTGGAAACTGATACATCTGCACTTGACAATTAGCCTGCATGAGGGTCTTCAGTGTGAGCCAGGCTTTTCAATGTGAGCAGCAGAATAACAGAGACAAGAATGCAAAACAGTGAAGTGTAGCTGATATCTGAAGCAGGTCGCCGGAACTTGCTGTTTAGCTCTGTCATTACGCTTAACTAATGTCTCACTATAGCTGTTTAACTAAATTAACTAATAAAAATGCAATTGTGGCTAGAATTAAAGCTTTTGAAGGAAATTGTGCTTAAAGGAGCGTCATATTAAATAAAGTTATATATAAATATATTTCTTTTTGCGCCGTAATAGGTAGCAGGTAGCTCTTCCTGAGCCGAGACTGACATACGCCCCCTTCGGCACGTGCACAGTAGCCGACTGCATCTTTTCACCTGCACGAGACGAGTTCATATGTGGATCAGCTTTGTGTATGGAGAAACACACCCTGATCAAAGTATTATCCTTCGACTCTGTGCAGGCGCCATCAATCAGCCAGCAGAGCCCAGCCGGAAGGCAGAGCTGAGATTCGAACCAACCAGTTCTAAATAGTGTGCTAGCATGTTTTACCACTGTGCCACCTGAGCACCTAAAGGGAAAATATATATTCCAAACAGCGCACTTTATCGCTTCCCATCGGTCATGCCAGAGCCTTTTAATGTGTATTAGTTTTAATGTTGATCTGTTATAGCTCTGTATCCAATTTCATTCAATACTGACCCACTGACAGTTGAATAATATCAATCGTCCAGTCTCTGACTAAGACCTGACGTCTTCAATCTTGATCTGTCCTGCTGGGCACCAACCCCCAGCGTGTGTCTGACCGCTGACACGTCGCCTATTCTCAGGCTGATTTGTCAGAAACGTAGGGAGGTGTTCAGGCCATTGTTCAGCTTTTAGCTCCCAATTGAATTTTGCTCATCTGTGGCCCCAAGGATGAAGCAGTCAGACCCACATTAACCCCTCTGTCCTCTGGATCCCTCCCCATTCTGTACCCAGGGGCTTTAGAGACGTGCATTATTCATTCACCGCTGTAATGATATGCCAGCCAGTTGTGACGGCGCATAATGAATCCTGACACTATTTAAAATTTGGACTTGTCTCAGTGACGGTGTTAGCCATTTCATTATTCCACTGTGACAAAACGAAGTCTTAATGCAGTTTACAGCAATAAAACAGCAAACCTTTTTGAGCTGAATGAATTATAAATTAGATATAGATACAATATATATTAAAATAGATACAAAAATACAAACCTCATTTCTGATTGTTAGTATATTTTTTAAATGGTATAACCGAATAATCTGTGATTTATTATTTCTCTTGAATCTTTATTTAACTGACTAAACTAATACTGATACTGATCAACTTCAATGTATTTTGTAAATAGAAGCTCATTTAGAATTTGATACCTGCAGCACATGTCAAACAATTTGGGACAGAGCCAAAATAAGTGTGACAAGTTGATAGAATATTAAAGTTAACCAATAAGCAGATGAATAAGAGACTCATTATTTGGTAAACAAGGAGGATCCACTGACGGCTCAGTCTGTACAAGCCATGAATGGTCTTGGCTCACCACTGTGTTTCAAACTTAATGAGAGAATTGTCAATAAGTTCAAAATATTATGAAAAGATTTATGGAATTTGGAGAGATCTCAGTCTGTGTAGGACAAGAATGGAAACCTCTACTTAAGGTCAGTAAGCTTTGAGCCCTCAGATGATGCTTGAGAAACTGTCATGCTACTGTGGTAAATATAACCACATGAGCTTGGGAGTACTTCAAAAAAAATTTGTCATTTAACACAGTCCCCCACTGCATCTAGAAATGCAACCTGAAACTCTATTACACAAAGAGACACACTGTCTAGGTCTCTGGGCCTGAGCTCATCTCAGATGGACCAAAGGACAATGAGAACCACATGAGCTTGGGAGTGCTTCAAAAAACAGTTGTCACTTAACACAGTCCGCCGCTGCTAGAAATCTAGAAATGCAACCTGAAACTATTACACAAAGACAAACACTATCTAGGTCTCTGGGCCTGGGCTCATCTCAGAAGGACCAAAGGACAAAAAGAACCACATGAGCTTGGGAGTACTTTAAAACTGTTGTCATTTAACACAGTCCGCCGCTGCTAGAAATCTAGAACTGCAACCTGAAACTATTACACAAAGAGAAACACTATCTAGGTCTCTGGGCCTGGGCTCATCTCAGAAGGACCAAAGGACAATGGAAACACATTCTGTGGTCAGATGAGTCCACATACTACAACATTTGTAACTAGCTTTGGTCACCCTGTTCATGTTTTCCATAATTATCGGATTAAGCTTTTTCGTTCAGTTGAACACAAAGCATTGTTGATTACAGTGGCAAGCTGTAAAAACTGTGCGGCAAAGCAGTGAATCACTCCATAGGAAATCGATGGTGCAAGTCATAAGGTGAAACCCACCTTAGGCATTAAGGCAAAAAGTGAGTGAGTATACAGTGGTGGTGTCTTCACAGCGGGCGCCCAAGCAGAAATGCCCATCCAGAAAACATCACCTAGACTGGAGAACATCCGTCACTCCTCCAGCCGTATCCAACAGCACAGGTCTAGCCACAGACATCCCCCACCAAGCTGAGAAGATAGATGTTTACAGGTTATAGGACAGGCAGACGGGGACATCTGTGGCACATTAAGACAGGCCCGGGTGATTCATTTCAATTTTACATGCGTTCACACAGATTGTTGTTGGACATTCGGAAGGCGTGTGTCCTCCTGGCGCTGTCCATAATTGGTACTAAACGGATGTGCGCGATGATGGATCTTATGCAGTGAACACAACCACAGCCCTCGTAATTATGTAACCACAGCCAGGCAAATGCACCTAAAAATGTACGGGAGGTTTAGGTGGCATCAGAAGGTGCCTGATTCCCATAATTACATCTTCTGGATTTCAGTCGTCATGGGAAAACAAACAGAGAGGATATTATGTGCAACTAAAAGCTAGCAAGCGGCTGTTTCTGAAATAAGAAGATAAATGGCTTTTATTCAGGCGAGTGATTGCACACAGCACAGTGATTGCACCCATTTCCATACCGGGATCCTTGGGGAACAAAAGGAAACCCCAGTCTCTCAAATGGCTCAATGAGGGGTGGAAAGTCTTTGTTGTAGACCTCTCTGTACTCTCAGGAGGAAGAGGATGGGCTTTGTATCCAGGGGAGAGGAGATCCATAGGAGTAGCTGCTATATCTAACATTAAAAGATCTAAAGGCAGAACAGCTGATGCCTCACCACTGCTAGTGGGCTTTTTCCACTTGCTCACTAGCAACCATATTGATTCTTTTGAAGGTGCGCTAAATATTTCAGACCTTTATTTTAATTCTAGAATTTCATCTCACTGGGTTTTAGCAGTTTATATGTTTTATAACTTGGTATTTTTATGTATTTAATTAAAATAATCTGTGATTTGTCCATTCACTTGAAAATGTATACACTGATCAGCCATAACATTAAAACCACCCCCTTGTTTCTACACTCACTGTCCATTTTATCAGCTCCACTTACCATATAGAAGCACTACAATTACTGACTGTAGTCCATCTGTTACTCTACATACTTTTTTGACCTGCTTTCACCCTGTTCTTCAATGGTCAGGACCACCACAGAGCAGGTATTGTTTAGGTGGTGGATCATTCTCAGTGACAATGACATGATGGTGGTGTGTTAGTGTGTGTTGTGCTGGTATGAGTGGATCAGACACAGCAGCGCTGCTAGAGGTTTTAAATACCGCGTCCACTCACTGTTCACTCTATTATACACTCCTACCTAGTTGGTCCACCTTGTAGATGTAAAGTCAGAGACGATCGCTCATCTACTGGTGCTGTTTGAGTTGGTCATTTTCTAGATCTTCATCAGTGGTCACGGGACGCTGCCCACAGGACGCTGTTGGCTGGATATTTTTGGTTGGTGGACTATTCTCAGTCCAGTGACAGTGAGGTGTTTAAAAACTCCAGCAGTGCTGCTGTGTCTTACCCACTCATACCAGCACAACACACACTAACACACCACCACCATGTCAGTGTCAATGCAGTACTGAGAATGATCCACCACCTAATACCTGCTCTGTAGTGGTCCTGTGAGAGTCCTGACAGAGATCTGATAACGGCACAGGTTTCCAGATCACTTGGCGATATTTATACATAGATTTACATTTACTTAAGGGCTTAAGGGCCCAACAGTGGCAACCTGACAGTGTGAGGCTTGAACCGGTGACCTTTCGATTACTAGTCCAGTACCTTAACCACTAGGCTACAACTGCTTTTTTTGGTATTGCTTAGATAGATAGATGGATATTTTTTACACCAAATATTGTACTGAAATGTTACATTTGACACATGCACAGTATTTTAATAACCAGTATTGAACCTTTACTCTGGAGTAGTAGTGTGTAATATACTCACTTCTTCTCTCACATCTTTAATATGAATTTAGGTGTGAGTTTAAGATAGCAAAGCTTTTTTTTCTACTCAATTAATTGAAGCTTGTAGAAGGACTAAAACACACCATTTCTGTTTGATCGTTAATGCATTCACTAACATGCCTCTCTAACTTCAATTTCAATTTGAAGGACCCATACGTGTAGCTTTGATGTTTTATTCAGGTGCCATGCTCTTTTAAAGTGCATTAATACTTGACGAGGAGCCAAGCAGGAAAAACCACAGGGCTTTAAAACCTTCCTGAATAGAAAAAGCAGCCAGTTCACAACAGACATGAAAGAAGAACACTGGGAGAACATGTTAAACTTAAATAAAAATGAAACCCAAACAGGTGGGTAGAGCTTTGAGCTATTAGTTGGAAGATTTTTTGTTCAAATCCAGGCTCTGCTATATAGCTACTGTTGGACCCCTGAGCAAGGCTCTTAACCCTGTCTGCTCCAGGGGCGCTGTACAATGACTGACCCTACACTCTGACCCCAGCTTCCAAACAAGCTGGGATATACAGAAAAATAATTGTATTGTACTGTACACGTGTATATGTATATATGACAAATAAAGGCATTCTTCTTCTTCTTAATAACGTCCAGCAGCAGTCAGCATCTCATTGGGGAAATAAACATGACCAAATTTGATCTGGAAACATTGGTAAGGGAAAAAAAATGCAATTGGCACAGTTGGTAGACTATAGGTGCCTCACAGCAACATGGGCACAGAAGACCAAGGTTCCATCATCACCTATAATTACTGAAGTCATGTTTTTTCTTCCTATTGCATAAGTTTTCCACAGGTTTACAGGTTTTCCCTCACCTCCAAAAAAAACCCTGAGGGTGGGGTTACTCTACATTACAAGTAAAAACCAGAAACAGTGGTTTGTAAATCCATACTGACATGTGTTTAAACAAAAACATACACACATGCCAGATTGTTCTAGGTTTTAACTTGTTAAATTCATTGATTGGTATTTATTTACTCATTTCTAAATTAATAACGGCAGCATTCCAAAAAAGTTGAGATGAATTGTAGACTAGGATCATTGTGAAATATTCAAACAAAATCTTAGGCAGGTTGTACATCTTTGCTTGAGGTTCATAAGGGACTGGGGTTGAAGTTATGAGCAAGAATAATTAGACAAAAAATGTTTAAAAACGTTTTTTTTTTTTTTTATGAGCGATTGCAATGATTTAAGGTATTTCACTCTCTATGGTGCATAAAATCATTAACATTCAGGGAACTCTCTAATAATTGCTTAGAAACATTTAATAATGGCTTAGAAACTTTGATTTTTTTATAAGGCACAGCAGTAAAAGTCCTCATTCTTCTTTGACTGGTATCAACAGTAGGCCTCACTAATGCTTTGACAAACTGCTGTTAAAAAGCACTGTTCCTTAAGACTGTTTAGCCGAAAACATTTACAACACCCAGAAACTTCACATTTGTCAGAGTTTTTCTATTTATTTATGCATTTGTCTCCTGATTTAGTGTAGTCAATTTGTCCTCCGCTGCTGGGGATCCCTGATTGCATGCAAGGAGGGTATATTGCTGCTCACACCTCCTCCGACCTGTGCACAGTCCTAGCCGACCCCTTGTTTTCGCCCATGTATTCTGCACAGACGCCTCTATCTGATAATCGGGGTCTTTGCACATTGTCCGGGCATCCCGCCCTAGCAGACACGGTGGCCAATTAGTGTCTGCTGCAGGCACTGCCAATTATGCCCGCTAGATGGTGCCCAGCTGACCGGTGGCAACGTCGAGTTTTGAACCTAGGAGTTCAGAATCTCAGCGCTGGTGTGCACCTGGGCACCTAAGTCAATAATAATAAGTGTTTATGAATTATGATGTATAAAGGAATTAAAAAAGACAGTTTTCTGATTTTATTTACATTTTACATGCTGTCCCATTCTTTCTAATTGAGGTTTGTAATAACGAAAGTGTCAAAACTTTGCTTCTGATTTGTTAAGATCCTGTTTCAAATAATACCAATGTCCCTCTTACCTTCTCACAAGTGTGTACCTTTTTTATATTGTTGATTTGCAGATTTGGGGGGTTGAAAGCCCTAAAGATTGCATGGGTAATTGTGCACTTCATAGAGACAATCGTACTCCTTATTTATTCATTTTTACACCACCAAGAAATACACGAAACTGTTAAAAACACCAATTAAATAAATATAGAAAAATGGTCCCATAAAGTGTCTATCTAGTCACTTATTCACCAACCAAAAAGGAATTGATTAGATGGACTGATTTTGTCCATCTATGCATATGCAAAATCAAAATATAAGATCTCATAAACGAATACTAGCAGCTTTTTTTTCAAGATATTCCTACATTTACTTGCAGATTTACCACACTCAAATCTAGCCTTAGTTCAATTGGGAACATTATCAGGATAAAATATTCTGATGACATTTGACGAGCAATTACCGATGTTAAGCTAGCCTGAAGCTTTACCAGCTGCTTCCTCCGCGTGGTATCTAAATAAGCCATCGTCTTTTCAACCCGAGCTGCGGGACGCCTCGGCTAGAAGCGGGGTTACAAACAATGTGTGTCGGCGGCATGCTTAAAAAACTCCAGCGCTGGTCTGTCTTTATCGTTCACGTAGTTACCACTGAGCTGTAACAGAAAGAAAGTGGGGTGTGAACGAGAGGAGAGGAGAAAGACAGGAGAGGAAATGAATTGTGATTGACTCACAGCAGGTGTCCTTCAGGCTCATTGTGAGGCTGTGGATGAAAAAGAGAACGTGATGTACTTCCTGACACTAGAGATATGCATCTGCTTGTTATCGTACAGATACAAACTGTGTTGCAGCACAGACCAAACTCAATTTAGTGTCTCTTACAAAGACCAAGAGGAAATTATCTCCACAGGAACTGGGCTTCAATTGGCTTTTAGATTTTGGAAGTTAAAAACGTGAGGTTTCCTGTAGTTGACACATGAAACCACTGACTGCAAGCCAGGAATACACACTTACAAGGGGCAAATTCATTGTAGGATCAAACCTTGGTAGTACCTGGATAAAAACCCATGTGGAGACTCACATACTTGCTCACATATAGTGAATCCTGAATCCAGAATCCTGGATATGTGCTGGTTCTTAGATCTTTCTTTGTGTATTTAGTATTCTGACTATGTCCACAGTCACTCTTCTGGAACTTGCTTGCTTTCTTTCCAGCTTAGTTGCTATGGTGTTTTTTTAACAGCTTCTGAAGCTTGTGATTTTCAGTCCGTCTCCTAACTACCACAATGAGTCCTTCTTTAATAGTTGGCTTTGTTCTTAGGCACTCTTATTACAGGTTCTAGCAATTTCCTCCATCAAATAGTGCCCATAGTTACCCTTCTCACAGGTTCTAGAATTTTCTTTCATTAAATTGTACCCACAGTCACTCTTTTTACAGGTTTTACAACTTTCTTCTGTTAAATAGTGCCCACAGTTAGTCCTCTCACAGTTTCTAAAACTTTCTTCCATTAAATAGTAACCACAATCACTTTTTTACAGGTTCTGGAACTTTCTTTTATTTTATAGTGCCCACAGTTACTCCTCTTACAGGTCCTGGAACTTTATTTCATTATATATTGCCCACACAGGTTCTAGAACTTTATTTCATTATATATTGCCCACACAGGTTCTAGACCTTTCTTTCATTATATAATGTCCACGGTTAGTCTTCTGACAGGTTTTAGAACTTTCTGCCATTAAATAGTAACGACAGTCACTCTTTTCATAGGTTCTAGAACTTTCTTTTGTTAAGTAGTGCCCACAGTTTCTTCTCTCACAGGTTCTAGAACTTTTTTTCATTATATAGTACCCACAGTTACTCCACTCACAGATTCTAGAACTTCATTTTGTTAAATAGTGCCCACAGTTACTCCTCTCACAGGTTCTAGAACTTTCTTTTATTCAGTAGTGCCCACAGTTCTTCCTCTTACAGGTTCTGGAACTGTCTTTTGTTAAATAGTGCCCACAGTTACTTTGCTCAGTCACTTCTTTCACAGGTTCTAGTACTTTCTTTTGTTAAATAGTGCCCACCGTTCTCTTTTCACAGGTTCTAGATATTTCTTTCATTATATAATGCCCATAGTTACCCTTTTTACAGGTTCTAGAACTTTCTTTTATTAAAGTGTAAACACAGTCACTCTTTTTACAGGTTCAGGTTATAGGTTTCTTTTGTTCTAGAACTTTGTTCCGTTATATAGTGCCCACAGTTACTTTTCTCACAGGTTCTGTAACTTTCCTCCATAACATAGTGCCCACAGTTACTCCTCTCACAGGTTCTAGAACTTTGTTTTATTAAATAGTGCCCACAGTTGCTCCTTTTACAGGTTCTAGAACTTTCTTCCATTAAATCGTGCCCATAGTTACTCTTCTCACAGGTTCTGTAACTTTCCTCCTTAAAATAGTACCCACAGTTAGTCCTACCAAAGGTTCTAGAGCTTTCTTTCATCCAATAGTGCCCATAGTTACTCCTACCAAAGGTTTTAGAATTTTCTTTTATTAAATAGTGCCCACTGTTACTCCTACCAAAGGTTCTAGAATTTTCTTCCATTAAATAGTAATGACTGTCACTCTTTTCACAGGCTCTAGAACTTTCTTTCATTATATAATGCCCACATTTACTTCTCTCACAGGTTCTAGAACTTTCTTTCATTATATAATGTCCACGGTTAGTCTTCTGGCAGGTTCTAGAACTTTCTGCCATTAAATAGTAACTTTCTTTTGTTAAGTAGTGCCCACAGTTTCTTCTCTCACAGATTCTGGAACTTTCTTTCATTAAGTAGTAACGACAGTCACTCTTTTTACAGGTTATTAAATAGTAACGACAGTCACTTTTTTCATAGGTTCTAGAACTTTCTTGTGTTAAATAGTGCCCAAAGTTACTTCTCTCACAGATTCTGGAACTTTCTTTCATTATATATATAATATAATGTCCATGGTTACTCTTCTGACAGGTTCTAGAAGTTTCTTCCATTAAATAGTAACCACAGTCACTCATTTTACAGGTTCTAGAACTGACTTTTGTTAAATAGTGCCCACAGTTACACTCATTACTAACAGTTGTGTGAAATCGGTTATATGCTTGTGGCAGTATTTTGGAGAAGGCCATTTCCTGTTTCAGCTTGACTCAGCAGCTGTGCACAAAGCGTGAAGTTTGGTGTAGAGCAAATCCAATGTCCTGCACAGAGCCCCGTACTTAACTGCACTGAACATTTTTGGGATTGGATCATCAGTTGTTCTCATGCAACATCAGCGTCTGAACTCACAAAAACACACTTTAAAATCTTGTGAAAAGTCGTTCCAGATAATTGACGGCTGTTACAGCCACGGATCCATAATTAAGTCCATGCTTTTGCAACATGGTGTCCAACAAACTCATGATCAGAACATTTTCCATAAAATCAGTTTCATGATTGTAGCACAACTTTTACAGATTGATAGAATTCCTAGATGATAAGATCAAGTCTGATCTTGTAAATGTTTTTTTAATAAAGCCTCAGTGCTTTATAGTTAATAAAACGAAGAAAAAAGCTGATATCATTGCTGTGAACGGATAAAAAGCAGCGATAGCGTCACTTTTTATTCTGGTAAAATTAAATCAGCCGCAGAACAAAGAACCAATTGATTTGGATTTGTAATCCTGCAGCAGCTGTTTCCTCCTGCTGCCAGCGCTGCTCACCGAGCCAAAAAAAAAGCCCAAACTCACATAAGAAGATCATTATAAATCTTAAACCCTTGAGCTTCTTTGACCATAAATATCAGCACCTCCATCTCAGAAAAGCCTCGTTTTAATGAACTGGAATTTCTCCAAGTGGAGAGTCAGTCTCTGGAGCAAACACCTTATCTGTCAGAGAAGATCAAAGTCACCGGTGGGATCCGATCTAAGCAGGCTTGACTTGCGCATCCAGCATTTAATTAGCCTTTAATTGGCTCACAGTTAAACGGAGCCTCATAGCAGGTGAAAACAAGCTATGCACCTACAGGGGCACTTTTAGGGGGGATGCTTTATTTTTTTAATATTAAAATAATAGAATGATTGCTTTGTATTCCGACAAGATGCTCATATACAGTAATAAAAAGCTGTGTAGATATTGTACCTGTTCCAAAACCATGGACTTTGATATGGAGGATCAAAGTCCCCCCCCCCATTTTCTACAAGATTTTATGGTGTGTCTTTGGAAATTTGTGCCTATTTGGTTACAAGAGCATTTGTCAGGTCAGGCACTGATTTTAGATCAAAAGCTCAAATTTCCTACTGCATTCCAGTTCATCCCAAAGTTGTCCAGTGGGGTTGAAGTCAGAGCTCTGGGAAGGAATTGTCAAGCCATGTCTTTATGGACCACTTCATGTTTTTAATCAATAATTAGTAGGGGTGTCCACTTACACTTTATGGACAACAGTACTGGGATGTCTACACATTACATTAACAGGAGCGTTCTGGCATCACGTTCTAAGGCATTAATTTAAAGACCCCCCATCCGGCCAGCTATTACAACTTCCACTCTTCTGAAAAGACTTTCTATGAGATTTTTCTACAAAACAATGATGTTGGACGAGGACCTGGCTCGTGATCTCTGTACTAGTTCATCCCCAAAGGTGTTTGATGAAAAAATTTATTTGTGCACCCTGTTGACATCTGACACGTGTGGCATCAGTACTGGCCGAACACAGGCCTCCTTTGACATGTTTGGATTTTTGCAGATAGACTGAGAACATTCGGAGGACCACGCTACACTGTGTTGGCGCCTCAACCAGACAGTAAGGGTGTGTTTGAAAACCTTGCTGTCTTACTGTCTACATAGGCAGCTGCCTAAGTAGAGAGGATTCTAATAAGTCATCTACTTATAATTCAGGTAATTTGAATGCACTATTTAGACAGTGTTAACATCGGGTTTCGCTTACTAAGGTAACACAGTTAGCATCATGCCATTCAAACCAATGGGATGATGTGGCACAACGCACTAGCATGTCAAAAAACATCTCCCTCTGTGTACCGAAAACAGTTAAACTGTCCTGAACTTGCAAATAAATATACTTGTACCCGTTTATACAAATTAAAAATCAATGATAATATATTTACATTTGAAAATAGGTCAGTTTTTTTGCTTTGCATTGTCCGCCATATTTGTTATTTTTTGTGAGAAAAGTCGTGCCGCACTGCTGGGATTGCCTTCACCGCTAAGGAAGCATCTGATGCTCCCTTGTTCTCCACTCAAATTACTGTTGAAATTGTAAAATGCTGTCTATGTAGTGAGCTCTCCAGGTTTTCGAACACACCCTAAGAGTCGCTGTTGCAGTGGGAAGGAATTTATCCCCCCATGGGAAGACGTGATTAACTGTGTCTGTTAAACACCAGGCTGGTGGCACTTTTGAAGCCCGAGCATGGTGGGCTAGCATATTAGACTGGCACACACCCGAGCGCCCATAAGGACACGGTTTAACGAGTTAGTTGTGGAGGAACTCCGCTGTGGATTACATTTTGGGCATTTTTGTCCTGCGTTAGTGCCTGGCCTCACAAATGCTCTTTTGACTCAATGGACCCAATTGTCCACAGGCACACTCCCAAATCTACTTGTAGAAAGCCTTTACGAAGTAGATTGGGGTGTAATAGCCACCAAAATGGGTGGAGGGTTGGTGCTGGGATGCTTATGCTTAATGGAATGGAATGCACATAAAGCTCAGGGTCAGGTGATCACATTTTTTAGCCAGGTAGTGTAAGCAGTAGATAAAGTTTCAGCCTGTTTCATTTGTCTTGTTTTGACCAGGCACTTTTATTAAGTATCAAGGTACTAGTGATTCCAGGAAAAGATTTGCGCTACATGCAGTGTTAATCTATAGTTAAGCCTTGTCATAACAGTGCATGAGGTTAGTTTGTACTTTACTGAATAGCTGGACGCCTGTACTGGAGTGTTCTGTGTAAACACTGATGGAACAGGCTTTTAACCCTCACCTTGATTCATCCACGGGAGTGATCAGACTCTTCAGACACCTCGCTGACAGAGCATCACAGTATTACGTCATATTAAAGCTGATGTACAGACACAGTGCAGAGCTTGTACTGAAATAAAGCAGGTGTAGGTTATATTTGTGTTTATACATGTTCAGTTCTTGCTCATTCTAGCTGTATACAGGACTCAAGCTGCTCGGACTGTGTAAAGTGGCAGCGATTTGTCAAAGTGCTCCTGAGCCTTTGTGGCTGTGTCCATCGTGGTAGCATAACGGTTTCTCAAACAATGGGTCTGTCCGAATACCTAGTGAGCTGTCTAAAAACAGCATTTTATGTCATCCTATGCACGCTCCTGAGAAGAAGGCTCATTGAATTTTTAGATGGCTTAAAATGCTGCCTACCTAAGGTGTCTCATTTCAAGACTGAATAACAAGCTAGCATCCGATGCTTTCTTAGCTGTGAAGGCACCTCAGCCCATTGGTTTGAATGTCCTGAGGCTAACTGTGTTAGCTTAGTAAGCGAAACTGTGTAGTGTGTCTGAATAACCTGTCTTATAAATTCAATGTTTTATTAAAATCCTTTCTAGTTAGCCTAGGTAGGCAGTAGGCAGCGAGGCAGCTCACAAGATTTTCAAACAAACCCAGAATCACCTGATTTTCTATTTTTCCAACCTTTTCCCCCAATTTTCTCCCCTAATCTAGTCGTGTCCAATTACCCCGATTGCATCCTCCACTGATTCAACCCTCCACTGCTGACTGAGGACGCATTTTAACTGACAGACGCCCCCCTCGACACATGCTCAGTACAGACTGCATTTTTCACCTGCATGAGTCGAGTTCATATATACCAATCAGCATCAGCATCCTTTCATGATATTATGAACCGTAGATGGCAAAAGACCTCAATTCTATGTAGTCTTGTACTGAGGACCATTGTCTTAGAACTGACTGACAATTCTCTCATGAAATTTGGCACAAAGTGGCGAACTATGATCCATCCTAAGCCTTATTTTGATGACTTCATCTGTACCTGTTAAACTGCTTATTGCTTATTGTGGAACTATCTAGAACACACACACACACACACACACACACACACACACACACACTCCCCACGTGCATCAATGAGCCTTGGCCGCCATGACCCTGTCGCAGGTTTACCACTGTTCCTTCCTTGGACCACTTTTGACACATACTGACCACTGCAGACCAGGAACACCCCACAAGAGCTGCAGTTTTGGAGATGCTCTGACCCAGTCGTCTAGCCATCACAATTTGGCCCTTGTCAAACTCACTCAAATCCTTACGCTTGCCCAATTTTCCTGTTCACCTGCTGCCTAATATATCCCACCCACTAACAGGTGCCGTGATGAAGAGATAATCAGTGTTATTCACTTCACCTGATAGTGGTCATAATGTTATGCCTGGTCGGTGTACTGTACCATTTTTACTAACCACACATTTCAGTACTCGGAAGTCCTGATGTGTGACTTGTGGCTAAGCTTACCAGTGCAGAACTGACCAGTTGTAAAGGTGACATCTTATGTCAGTGGAACATAATCACTGATTTTTTTAGTATCACCCATTCTGCTGATAAGGTGCTTTTTCCATGTAGTGGAAATAATTTGTATAAATTTTCTAACCTGGGATGATCGGTTTGTCCAATCACATACAAGCACTTTAGTGTTCGTCCAGTGTTCAAGCATTTTGTCCAGTCTATAAATCTCCTGTATTAGCAAACCATGATAGGATCTCTCACATCATTGAATAATTCATCATAGTAAACGTGTCAGATAAGGACTTGAACCGGCCCACTGTCTCATTTTCCAAAGACTAAGCAGATTCACTCGACTTGCCTGAAGATATAAGGTTTCCTGATGCTTTGTGACCAGTGGACAAAGTAAACCCCCGGAACCCTTTAACCCTTCAGACAGACGCAGCACCATGTTTTCTTCCCAACAGATAAATCCAAGCTTTGAAATGGAAAATGCTTGGAAACACAATAGAATCCAAAGCCAATATCTCAGCAACACGTTTGTGCTGGAGTGTATTGAGTGACCCAGATGGAGAAGGATTTAGCCAGTATTTAGGCTTTAAGGAACAGACACCATGCATCAGTTGTCACAGGAAAGCAGCAGATGAAAAGCAGGATTAGAGTTCAGGGGGTGAGTCTGGCCTTTCACCACCCTCCTGTTGTTTTTTACACCTAGCCATGTGCTTACTGAGGTGGCTTGCTGTAGGGGGGGCATGCAGGGTGGTCTTACAGCTAGCTCACACATTAGCATGTCTTGGTGGTTTAATGTCCTGAAATGTTGTTTCCTGTACATGAACGATTGGAACGTTGTTGAATGACACTGTATACAGTCGAGCAGGCTTTACATCCTCATAGGGTTTAGAGCAAAGGTGGGCAATTAAATTTTACAAGGGGCAACATGAGAAACAGGGACTGTTGTGAAGGTCGGACCAACGGTGAACCTAATTCTGCTCAGTATTAATTATATCTCTTTGCATGTTCTCCCCATGTCTGTGTGGGCTTCCTCCGACAGTCCAGAGACATGCAAGTGACATGAATTAGATACAAAATTCTCCATGATGTTAAAATAATAATAAATAAATAAGTAACACACAGACAAAGCAGGAGGAGGGGGCAAGCCAAAAAAAACTTGCTTGACCGTAAACACAGTCGCTCTGTTCCCGCGTCTTCGGCAGGTAAATATAATGTAACTCATCAGGGTTCTATTTGTATTCGCAGACTGGCCCAAAGCAGCGAGTGATTCCGGAGCTGGAGGTGGAGAATATCCTGGCAGCGCTGCCAGCCTTTCCCCGGGGAGCACCCCTCCAGCGGGCGAGGCGCACCGCCCAGGCTCTCAGCCGGGCCAGCAATTACTCACTGCTCATGCTCCAACAGCAGGTGGGTCTGCAGAGAGAGAAAGAGACGGAGACTAACACAAAGCTGGATTAGATGTGTGTGTTTTACTGGGAGTTAAAAGTACGTAACACTGACCACAGTTGAGTGAGCTTCGCGTTGCTTTAGGTTAAGAAGCTACCACAGATAAAAGCACCTGCAATAATCTTCAGTCACCATTTAAGGTGTCGATTTTGGACCAGGGGCTTTTTTCTTGCATGAAGAAGCTAAGCTTGCTCGACTGTATACAGGTCACTCATGTTTCAGCAGCTTCTGATTTTGGACAGACCTGTTTTTGTTGGTTTTTAATTGCATCTGACCATCCAAGTCACATTTCCTCTTAATATAAGGTGACAGTTCGAGTTTTCTTACTCTCCTAGGTTAGAGACCACCATTCAATCTATCGTTTAGTCAAACTAGCCCTATTTACACCGATCAGCCATAACATTAAATTCACCTCCTTGTTTCTACACTCACTGTCCATTTTATCAGCTCCACTTACCATATAGATGCACTTTGTAGTTCTACAATTACTGACTGTAGTCCATCTGTTTCTCTACATACCTTTTTAGCCTGCTTTTACCCTGTTCTTCAATGGTCAGGACCCCCACAAGACCACCACAGAGCAGGTATTATTTAGGTGGTGGATGATCTCCGCACTGCAGTGACAATGACATGGTGGTGGTGTGTTAGTGTGTGTTGTGCTGGTATGAGTGGAGCAGACACGCTCATACCTTTACTTAAGATAGAATTTCTGTATTGTCATGGTACAAGCAATGAATGTTCTTTTTGTGGTAATCTATCTCATTCTGTCTGCTAACAGTCTGTCAATGCCGATCAATATTTCATACTAAAATAACCCGACCGGGCCGTTTCTGTCTCACCCCTCCAGCCTCTCCTCGACAGTCATCAGATCTGTTATGTTAGGAAAAGACTCCTGATTGTGCCTCCCAATCCTGCTAGAGAAGAGCCATGAATCATTTATGATATATCCCGACCAGGAAAAACATCATAAATTAATGCAACACTTGTTGTGACGCCTCTCTACAGAGAGGGTCTGCTTCGACCCAGGCGCCTCCTGACTCCGGGTTATGGGACCATAATGCATTTTTAAAGACCTGCCATCTCTGAGTGAAAGGGAGGAAATACTCGCTTATAAGAAGGCTGGTTCTTTCCATCAAGGTCTCAGTGTATCGTTTGTTCCAAAGAGGTTAAGGTTGAATTGATCCAGGTAAAGTCTGGTACAGTGTGTGGGTGCCTCATGTTTGGGCCTCAGGACATTTGTACAAATTTAGAACCCATCTGGTTCACCAGTTCAAGCAGCCTTTGGCTTCATCATGATGATGGCTATTTTTGTTTACTGTGCTGACATAGGTAGAAGCTCTGGAGGCTGAGCTGGAGTTCCACAGGAGTTTGTACAGCCTGCAGGTTCAAACTATAGAGCAGCTTTTCCAGGGAATCCGCCAGGCTTACCAAGCCTTTCAGGAGAACATCTACCAGAGTCTGTGTGCTCCTCTACAAGGTAACAGCGCTAAATGTTTAGCCGGATCAACACCCAGACCATATATAGTAGTGCAGTGTTAGATTAGTAATTAAGGTACTGGACTAGTAATCAAAAGATAGTTGGGTCAAGCCATCTTACTGGCAGGTTGCCACTGTTGGACTCCTGAGCCAGATCGTTACCCCTTAGTTAGTGAGTCAGTCACTCAGTCACTTAGTCAGTCAGCCAGTCAGTCACTCAGTTAGTCAGTCAGTCAGTCACTGTCAATCACTCAAGTCAGTCAGTCAGTCAATCACTCAATCACTGTCAGTCACTCACTCAGTCACTCAGTATGTCAGTCACTGTGAGTCAATCAGTAAGTAAGTAAGTCACTCAGTCAGTCACTTAGTGAGTCAGTCAGTCAGTCAGTCACTCAGTTAGTCACTTAGTCAGACACTTAGTCAGTCAATCAGTCAGTCACTCAAGTCAGTCAGTCAGTCAATCACTCAATCACTGTCAGTCACTCACTCAGTCATTTAGTAAGTCAGTCACTGTGAGTCAATCAGTAAGTAAGTAAGTCACTCAGTCAGTCACTTAGTGAGTCACTCAGTCAGTCAGTCAGTCACTCAGTTAGTCACTTAGTCAGACACTTAGTCAGTCAGTCAATCACTCGGGCAGTCAGTCAGTCAGTCAGTCAATCACTCGGGCAGTCAGTCAGTCAGTCAGTCAATCACTCGGGCAGTCAGTCAGTCAGTCAATCACTCGGGCAGTCAGTCAGTCAGTCAGTCAGTCAGCAAATCACTCAGTCTGTCAGTCAGTCAGTCAGTCAGTTGCTCAGTCGCTTCATGCACCTTTGTAAAACTAGGTAAGCTCTCATGTCACATTGTGTAATAAAAAAAAAATTTGATTATCCAGACACATTCAGTTCAGTTTTCCTTCAGCTCCTGGTGACTATAATATTGCCATTCCCCCTCCTTTTGGCTGTAAAAATGAGAATATTCAAGAAATAAAAGTGCTTTATTAGATGTCAACAGTTTCCAGAACTGAACGAGCACCTGCACATTTTCACTGGCAGCCTGGATGAAATACAGGAGATTTTTCAGTGAAAGTGGTTCATGTGAAGTGTTTGTGTTTTGACGTGTGAGTGTCAGCAGTAGTACACGAGCACTTCGAGAACAGCCACTCAGCAATGCCATTCGGTAGGTGGTAAAGACATGCTGTGTGGGTGAGGTGTGTGGTGTTTGAAATGAACCTTGCACCCAGCTTTTTTTGTTTATTTTCTTTGTTTTATTAACTTTTACTGATGGCTTGATGCTAGACATTCTGCTTTGGGTCTGCTATCTATTCTGAATTGTTTCCCAGCTCAGCCCTAGTTGGCCTATTACAAAGCAGAGATTTTTGGTTCTGCATGTTTGATGACTAGATTTTTCAGCATATTCTGGGTTACACAACATAAACGTTAATATTACTGTTGGTGGGTAGCACTGTCGCCTCACAGCAAGAAGGTCCTGGGTTTGATTTCCAAGTGGAGCGGTTTGGGTCATTTCTGTGTGGAGTTTGAATGTTCTCTCTGTGTTTCTCTTAATGTTTGACATTAAAGACTTGAATTGATGAATCTTGTGTAGCCAGTAACTACAGGTCCTGTAATGAATGTAACCAAAATCCTAATAAAATATATAGTCAGTGACCCATCTTCTAAGTCCCACCCACCTATTAAATTAACAGCAGCAGCAAAGATATTTAAAGATGTATTTTGTCAAAGCAGCACAAGAACCCTATTATAATTTAAAGTTTAAGAGCAGTGAGCTATAGGAAAGCAGAAAACCCTGAACCTCTGGTGTCCAATTTTCATCCTCAATGAGTGATTTTCATTCCGCTCAGCTCCTCTTGACATTGAATTGCAAATGAAATGTTTTAGCTCGTCTGTGTTTTGAGATAAAAGCATCCAAGCCTTAGTGAGCCTCTTGCGGCGTGAATTTAAAAGCTTGGTCGAACAGCTCCGCCAGGCCTTTTTGATGCAGCGTCCTCTCTCATCATTTCTGTCTCTCTTTCACACATTATTTCTTTTTTTCTCTCTTTTATTTTCAATTTTTCCAGATGTCCTTTCATGTTACGAGGATCTGAGGCGTACCGCGTCGGAGCCTGCGCTTCACCGCTTCCTGTCAGCTTTTAAGAGAAACTTGGCGCAGATACAAGAGGCGGTGGAAGCCTTTTGCCCTTCAAAGAGTGCAGGTAGATCAATGTCGTGATCCGTTTCTCTGTCAAACCAGAATCTACTATTAGTCCTGCATTATGTATATTGTGTATGTACTGCACAATATATATATATACATACATACACTGATCAGCAATAACATTAAAACCACCTCCTTGTTTCTACACTCACTGTCCATTTTATCAGCTCCACTTACCATATAGAAGCACTTTGTGGTTCTACAATTACTGACTGTAGTCTATCTGTTTCTCTGCATGCTTTGTTAGCCCCCTTTCATGCTGTTCTTCAATGGTCAGGACTCTCCCAGGACCGCTACAAAGTAGGTATTATTTGGGTGGTGGATCATTCTCAGCACTGCAGTGACACTTACATGGCGGTGGTGTGTTAGTGTGTGTTGTGCTGGTATGAGTGTATAAGACACAGCAGCGCTGCTAGAGTTTTTAAACACCTCACTGTCACTGCTGGACTAAGAATAGTCCACCAACCAAAAACATCCAGCCAACAGAAGGTCTAGAAGATGACCAACTCAAACAGCAGCAATAGATGAGCGATCGTCTCTGACTTTACATCTACAAGGTGGACCAACTAGGTAGGAGTGTCTAATAGAGTGGACAGTGAGTGGACACGGTATTTAAATTTACAGCAGCGCTGCTGTGTCTGATCCACTCATACCAGCACAACACACACTAACACACCACCACCATGTCAGTGTCACTGCAGTGCTGAGAATGATCCACCACCCAAATAATACCTACTCTTTGGTGGTCCTTGGAGAGTCCTGACCATTGAAGAACAGGGTGAAAGCAGGCAAAAAATGTATGTAGAGAAATAGATGGACTACAGTCAGTAATCGTAGAACTACAAAGTGCTTCTATATGGTAAGTGGAGCTGATAAAATGGACAGTGAGTGTAGAAAGTATATATATATATATATAATGTAGACGAACTAATAACAAAGGGACCCCACATAGGAACCCCAGTGCCCAGATATTATTTTGCTGGTGTACTTTGTGTCCAGTGTTTTGGGGTGGTGCCAGACCTGTAGTAATCCTGACCAAAATGAAGCCAGTAATAACCCAAAATTAAGAATGTGTTTCTGTTTCATTGGGATATGAATATGAGGGATATTCCACAACCACCACAACCCTGTTTATTAAGTATGAAGCAGCTGTTAAAGATGAATGAATGAAAGTGATCACATACTTATTCCATGACTTCCTCACTTACGTTTTCAGTCTGCTAGAAGCTTCAGCCATGAGGATTAGGAATCACAGCTGCGGTTCACATTATTGCTTTTTGTCTGGGAAAGTGAGATGGTACGTTGCCCAGATTGCACTCTTACGCCGGCATGCAAATATGCAGCACTCTACTGTGAGTGAGTGAGAGAGAGAGCAAAAGAAAGAGCATTTAGAGAGGGGGAAAAAGTAAAGCAAGAAGTCTGGCGTAATGGAATGACTTAACAGAAAGCTAACACGAGTGTGTGAAAGGGTGTGACGTGGTGTGAACATAAACAGGCGATCAGTGTTGTGTGGTTATTTGAAAGAGTGCAGTGATGTAGATGGGTCGGTGTGGTGCACTGAAATATGAACATGTGTGTGTGAAAAATGTATGAAAGATACAGTCCTGCTCAGAAGGGTGAACGTGTGTGGGCGGGCATCACTCGGCCGTGGTGTGTAGTTGTGCAGATGTGTATTTTAGTGTGTGAGTCATGTAGCTGTACGCTGGTGTTGGTGTGCGGTTTGGGCGTGTGACAGGCATGGATGACGGCCCAGGAATCCCTGTGTAGACCGCTGTGGCAGCGCAGGCCTGATTAGACTTCATTCAACACACACACACACATCATTACCGCACACTTTTGGATAATAAGTGACACCCAGGACTGTGTGTCAGTGGTTAGAGCTGCACCTGTCACAAATCTCTCCCCACATATCATAAAATAAGAGTGCACTGTATGGCCAGAAATATTTGGACAGCTAACCATAACCTTGTTAGATGTCCCATCCTGAAAGCATAGGCATTAATTGGGATTTGCTCCCCCATCTCACCCCTCCCCTTGGAGCTAAAACAGCCTCACTGTTCTGGCAGACTGTCCACAAGATTTTAGAATGTATTTGTGGGAATTTGTGGCCATTTAGTCAAAATCACATTTGCAAGGTTCAATTTTTAATTCATCCCAAAGGTCTTCAGTGGGATTGAAGTCACAGCCCTGTGCAGGTCACTACATTTCCTTCACCTAAACTCATGAAACCATGTCATGCTGAAATGGAAAACTGTCTTCTACGCTCCAGAAAACTGTTGCCACAAATTACAAGCATAACATTTATTTAATAGAATTGAGTTTATACACCTGTTGGCAATGGATGTGGCTAACAAACCTGAGCTCTACAGCCCTATTACCAGGCTTCCAGTCCTCATGCTTTAGGCCACATAGTGGATCTAACCTAAACCCATCCAGGACATCTGGAAATGAGGTGCAGTTACCATGGAAACAACAATTTATGAAACAGCTTAATTAACAGTATTTGTAAATTATAGCCTACATTTCTAAAATTTGTGTCATTTTAGTAATGAGAGCATTAGTTGCGTCTGGCAAACTGTATCAGTGAGTGAGTGTGTGTGTATGTTGTTGGTACAGTTTGCTGGGTGTATTGTAACATAAAAAAACCCTTTTGAACTGGTGGGAAGCAGTTAGAGCTACCACTAGGGATTTTAGAGCTACCAGTATATATATATATATGTTACCATTGTTTTTTTTTATAAAGGCTAAACTACAAAAATTGTTAACACAGCCAGTTGTATTCCTGTTGACTTACAAAATGTTCATATAGAATTATGTATGGTATGTTCTTCTTGTGTTCATGCTGGTCCAAAAAGGGTTGGGGCTCCATATTAATGCTTGTTGATGAATTGGAAATGACTGTCCAGCAAGCTCGTGATCAGGCATCTACATATTTTACTTAGTTTACATACTTTACTTAAATAGCTTTTTTGTGGGTTATTTTAACTGTTCTCTAGTCACTGTCTGTAAGAAGTTTGGCATGTTCTTTTAATGTCTTTGGGATTTTTTTTTTGGGTAGCCTTTTCCGGTCTCAGTGTCTCTGCATGGCACTGAGCCTACTGTGACCCTGACCTGGATAAAGTAGTTAGTAGTGCATGAATGATTGAATATACAGCTGCTTTTCGACGTTATTTTAAATGAGCCGAATTGATTTTTTAAAATAAAAATAAATTGCTAATAAACAATCAAAAAGAATAATAAAAATATTATTATAAAAATATAAAAAAATATAATAAAATCAATATTACACAAATATTAAATTATAATAAATAAAAATAATAACAGCAACAACAACAATAATAATAATTCATGTAAAATATTAAAAATATAATAAGACAATTACAACAACAGCAATAATAATAACAGTAATAATTTGAACATGCTGTGGTTATTATATCAAATTGTTGGAATTTTCCACTTTGTCTAATGATTTGTAACAGTGTGGCCCTAAACCTCCTTTCCAGAAAACACATCTGATATTTATCTGCCTCCAGGGCTTCTGTGATTGCCTTCTGAAATGTATCCAGCGTTCACACCCATTAAAAAAACCTTTTTCACCTTTTTCCATCCCAAATCCTGGAATAATCCACCTTTATCGTTCCAACTCAAACACCTCCAGTTCTCACTAATCAGCACCGTGGCAGATTTTACATAGGTGGCCTAATTCCTATTCCAGGGCTGCGAGTGTGTGTGTGTGTGTGTGTGGTCCTTTAGAGATCTTTCCTACCTTTACTCATTCTTTTTCTGTTTCACCCGTGGTGCCAGGCGCTCACTCCCGGTAAAACTGCTCATACTGGAGACACCAGCAGCAAATATTTATACAAGTGGCTGGTTTCTCATGGCTCCTTCCAGATCATCAGCTCATACGTGGAATAGTTGGTGTGGTGGTGTGTGGAGTCTTAATTGATGCAGCAGCGACGCATGTTTAATCAGCCGTGTAACAACGACTGTCTGAGACGTTTATATTATGGAACTAGCATTAATGAGCATCACTTTTGTCTGGCAAATCGATAAAAGTCTGTAGTTGCTAATCTGCAGAGCTCAGTGGCACCAGAAAAGGGGAATAAAAAATAAACAGTCAGTAAAACTGATTTTTATTTAAAAACCAGGCCAGGTAATTTGAAAACCAGCTCAGCATTTACATAACTGGGTTAGTAATCAGATATATATATAGTTTTTTTTACTGCTAAATCAGATATTTCATCTACATAACAACCATATGTCTTTATAAATGACACGCTTACTCAGATTTTCATTTGATTTTATCCTTTCTGAAAAGCATTGGTTAATAAAAGTGAGCCAGTCACCAGTCGAGCGGTTTTCCATGCAGCAGCTGTAACTCTTCGTGGATTTATTTCTTCTGTTAGCCTGGTGATTCCAATGAGGCCTGACATCAGAGGGTTAGAACGTTCCTAACACATACCCGTCTCCATCAGAACACACACTTCATTAATCTTTTCTCAGATTCACACTCCCTATTTTAGAGCCATGCATTAAAACGTCATGTAAACTTCAATAAAGAAGACATACGTTTACTGAGAGCTTCAGTTCTTGCTCCAGTGTGTAATGGTGTTGGTTTATAGTTCTGTTATTGAAAGACCTGTAATCTTCTGGAATGGGTTTGAAGTAGATTTTGGAACATGACTGCTTGGATTTGCTTCCATTCTGTGACCAAATAACTAGTAAAGATGGTACTGATGTTGGCTGATAGATCCTGGCTTGTTAGGGGGGTTGAGGTAGGGGCCAGTTACAGCCCAGCTTTTAAAAATGTTAAGATCCACTAATCTGTAAGGATTGTGTTATAATATTACGCACGTGTAAGCAGTGGTTGTAGTTGGAAAAGTCAAAGCTACTTATTAGTAGGGGTGTCCGAATACTTTTATCAGTGTATTGTGTATTTCAAAAATATGGGAGTTTTGCCACTCAGGTGGCGCAGCGGTAAAAACACACGCTGGCACACCAGAGCTTGGATCTCGAATACATCGTATCGAATCTTGGCTCTCTCATCCAGCTGGGCTGAGCAGCCACATAAACAATGATTGGCCTGAAAGAGTTTGGACCAGGGTGTGTCTCTCCGTACACAAGGCTGATTCACATACATGCACTTGCCTAGTGTGGGTGAAAAGATGCATACGTGTCTGCCCACGTGTCGGGTGGGGCGTGGGTTAGCTTAGTTCTCCTTAAATCAGAGTGGGGGTCGGCATTGGTGGAGAGGAAACGTGAATTGCCCAATCGGGCAATTGGACACGCTAAAAGGTCGGGAGAAAATGCATAAACAAAATATATATAAAAAACGTATGGGAGTTTTGGGAAACTGATACTCTTTCTGTGTGCATCTCTGATTTTCCTGGTGTGTTCAGTAGTGCTAAATTAACTGTGCTTATGTTTAGGAGACGAAGCCCTAGCACAGTACGGCCGTGAATTCCTGCAGGCTGTGGAGAAGCTCCTGCAAGAGTGCGCAGAGGAGAGAGAAAACGCATCCGGTCAGCTGCACGTCCTCCAGCGAGAGCAGCAGCAGGCTCTTCAGACCCTGCACACCCTACAAGCCCAGAGGAAGAAAGAAGCCTCGGAGGGAGATCAGATCCCCACAACCTGTGCTCAGAGAACTACACGCGAATGTCTGGCTGAACCTGAACAGTCTGAAGGAGCAGGAAAATCTGATGGAGGTGCTGCTAAAGAACCCTCCATTGAATCAGCCGAGCAGGGAAACAATGGGATCCAGAGGACTCGGTCAGCAGACAGCTCCATGAATAGTTCCTCTCAGCTGACAGGGGTAAATCAGAGGCTGGGTAAAGCCCATGAGGGGCAGAAAAAGAGGAGTTCTTTCAGGAGCAAGAGCAGGAAAGTAGAAGCTAGACCTGAGTGGCAAACCTAGACATGCTTCTGTATTGACATGTTTTCACTTATACAGCTGAATATTATTACATTTTATCAACCTGCTAACTCAATTGGCTAGTTACCCTTTTTTAAGAGCTCACCCTATCAAAACCCCACTTCTCACCCAATGGGCTGTTTTTCCAACAGTGCATAGTGCACGGAATGAAGTGACCATGACTTAATGGCATTAATGCATCTGTTACATCCGTCTGCCCATAACTTTACATCAAAACTGTTCAATTCTCTTTTATCTCAATAAATATTGACGTAAATTATTGAAGACTCAGCGCCCAGGTGGCGCAGAGGGATATTTCGCTAGCACACCAGCGCCATCAAAACCCCACTTAACACCCAACTGACTAATTTTCCAACAGTGCATAGTACACAGAATGAAGTCACCATGACCTAATAGCAATATTTTGTGACTCCATTGGCATGTCCACGTATTGTCCTGACCCCCTAGGTTGAGAACCTTTGCGCTCACCGACAGCTGTGTCTTCATAGATCTTAGCACTAAGCTGTACAAATCTGAACAGAAGCTAAAAACAGTTAAATGCTCTTTTATCTTCATAAATATTGGCGTAAATTACAGTATTAATGACTCACCCAGACTGATTGGTCTTTAATTGGCTGATGCATGACCATGTCAAAGTATGTCTTTATGTTTGTATGTTTAGTGACCCTATTTTAAGGGCTCCATTGGCACGTCCATGTGGTGTCCTGACGCCCAGGTTGAGAACCTTTGTGCTCACTGACAGCTGTGTTTATAGATCCTAGCGTTGAGTTGTACTAATCTGAATGGAAGCTAAAAACAGTTAAATTCTTGTTTATCTTAATAAATATTGACATAAATTATATTGAAGACTCACCCAGACTGATTGGTCTCTAATTGGTTGAAGCATGACTATGTCAAAGTATGTCTGTGGATTTTTATGGATGCTGGATGATTGTCATTATAATAAATGGAGGTAGGTAACTTACACTGATGTTTGTTTGTGTTTTTAGTATTTAAGGACGTTATGTTTAGGTAGTCTAATACTAAAAGATTACAATAACAGAGAGCATCATGGAGCCTGGGAAGTCTTACTTTGGAGCCTGCACTGGTCCAGTTACGTAGCTGCAATCTACCAAGCTGTGGCATCACCTTAAAATATATTAGACTTATGGTTCAGAAATGCATCCTAGGTTCCCTAAGAGTTTCTTTAAAAAGTTCTCCAGCACCCAAAAGCTCTCTGCAACAGAAAAGCACCTTATAAACTTTTCAAACTAGGAGGGGAACACAGGGTGTGTGTGGTGGTGGTGGTGATTGGAAGGGGCTGTTGGAAGCGGGTGTGTAATAGCCTTTAAAAAAGCCTCTCCAGCTGCACAGACCTGGAGGAAATGAAAGCACTTAGGGAGCCTTGTTCTGCTGATGTCAAACAAAGTCCACATCTATTTCTGTCTGTTTCTCTCAGAGCCACGGTCAAGCCGAGAACACCCCGACTCCGACAGACTGTACCACACTGTTCATTCACTTTGTCTCGACACAGTTGTTGTGGTTTTGTATGTTTGAACAGTGTGTTTGTGTATATACAGTTTGTAGTTAATTGTAGTGTGTTTTTGTAGTAGCTTGTCAGGAGATTTTAATAAATGTATTAAAATGTCAGGGGAAAAGCTGTGGTTTTAAATACTTATTAATAGGGATGCATTGTTTTGCCAATATCTTTTTACCAGTAACCAACTGTCATTAGTTGATAAGTCTTTTAATCGAAAACCGACGAGCTTATAGTGTCCAATTAAAGTATTAAACACTGAGTTTCATAACAAGGTTTTTTATGCTTCATTTACTGGAAAACAGCTTAATGTAGTAAACACTGCAGTAATGTAGGACAGTAGCTTTATTGTAATTTCAGCTATATATATGTACATATTGAAACGAAACACTCCTCCAGGACCAGGGTGCAATACAATATACACAGTGCAGATAAACAACAGTACAATAAATACAAAGACCTACAATAAATACAAGAGACATTTCTAATCTACAGAAACAGACAAGGAATAGGACCAGACAAGTGTAATGTTGGCCCTACCTGTGGTACTGAGTAAATGATAAGTGAAATAAAAAACATTCTGATATATAGTCAGCAGTGTAGGGTTTTTATAGCAGCAGATATTAAAAAGTAAGGTGCAAAAAAATCCAATATTGTGCAAGTTGCAAGTAATATAGTCACTAGGTAGTTGTGTACTGGAGTCCAGGGAACAAGACGTGTGTGTGTGTGTTAGTGTATGTGCAAGTGTGTGTGAGTTTATGTGTGTGTGTGTGTGTTTGTGCATGTAAGTTTCTTTGTGTATAAGTGTGTGTATGTTCATATGAGTGTGTATACATAGTGTCACAGTGTAAGTGTGTGTGTATGTGTGCTCCTAAGTATGCTAATCAAAATAAATAGAGATGCAGTAGGTGTTTTAAATCTCTTCCTGACTTTGTTATTGTAGCTAATATAAGACCATGAGCAGATGTTACCTTTATACTGGGATGTGATGCAAAATATTTAAATCATATAACATCTGTAAAAAATATAACATTGCCCAGAGATCAACACGTTCAGAGTAACATGCAGCCTGACTCTAAACAGCTTATATTTGTGATTTCAGTGCTCAATAGTCCAGCTGATTGGGATTTATTTTACATAAGTGCATAAAAAGCACAAAGTTTTTTTCTGCTTGTTGTACAATGGCAGCACATTTCTGCTTAAATAAACTGGCAGATGTGGACTGAGGGTGGGTGAGGGTGAGCACTCTGAACTCTACAGTTCACAGCAGTTGTGAACCTAAGGTGACAGCAGTTGTACCTCCCTACAAAACCAAAAAAAAAAAAAACAGCACAACGTCAGTGATTGTTCACCTTCTAGTATGAACCCAGGATTATTCCAATTATATCCAGTTTTTTTATTTGGAAGAAGCCACTGCGTTGGATGATGTTTAATTTGCATATTCATGAGGTGTAAAAATGCAGAGATGTTTATGTCCTTCGGCATAGGTTCAAAATCTTCCACAGTCGTTAAACATGATGGAATTGGTAATTGCTCCAATTGGTAACAGCCCCTAGAGCTGAAAAGGTTTAGGACCTTGCTCAAGGGCCCAACAGTGGCTGCATGGCAGAGCCGAGATTCAATCCCACAACCTTCTAGTTGGCACCTCACAGCTCTGTCCCACTTGGGCCTTGGGCCTTGGAATCGACTGAGTACTTATGCTGCTTGAACTGTACCAACACTATTAGCATATTTCTTCTAGATGAGTCCAGACATCCACAACAGGGGTCACAAAAGACACCCCTGTATCATTCTCATATTGTAAAATACAGTGTGACATCTGTGCCACTTGACAACAATGTCTTTGCTTTTTTGCTGTTTTCTGTTTCGGTCTTTTCTTTTCTCAGACAAACGCAGGCATGAGATGCATTAGTCCCCTCCATGCATCTGTCATTCTCCCGACAGCTCGGATAGAAAACAAAAGGACAGAGAGACTGACGAGCGGGGAGACGAGATAAGAGGAGTAAAAGCCAGTGGAGTCATTCTACTCTTAACCCCGCTGCTTTTAGGTAGAAAAAAAAGCACTTTCTCTTTTGCTTTCTTTCCCAAATTCCTCCACCATACATTATGTATGAGGTGCCCCGCCCTCACTCGCAAGCACTTCACTCGCTTTTACTTCCACGCTTTCGCTCTCAGCGTATCTGGCTCGGCTTCTCTCCGTTCCTCTGAATTAATCTCTCGCTTTGTCTCGCTCGCTTCATCCCAGCTGTAGGAACACAAACGCTTGGGTATGAGCGATTTCCTCTCTGAACTCTAACTTGATTATTCTGCATTTGTGCTTAATCTTGTTTTTTCCCCTCTCGGAAGCCTTGTTATCCCCCCACATACATCTATCTTAAACCAAAAGGCATTTCATAAAAATCTTCTCCAAGCGCGTATTGAAAAGGCATCGTGCCATCGGAGTCCAAAAATAGTAAACGATACAGGAAATTAATCCAGCTTAGAGTAATCAGACATGAGTGTGGTCAGATAAAAGTATCGTCAGTCATGGCAAACCGTACAAGCTTAAAAACGGATTAAACCAGAAACTGAGGCGTAATAGCGTCTATCTAAGCTAGCAATATGAAATTATCAAAAATGTCGCTCATCGTTCTTTTTTTAATGCATTTTTCCACGTTTTCCCTCCCAATCTAGTCGTATCCTATTATTGATCAGATTTCACTCGCCAACACATGTCCCCTCAACACGTGCAGCAGTCGACTGCTTCTTTTCACCTGCCTTCCTTTGAGGCGGGTTCATATACAGTGAGGATAATAAGTATTTGATCCCCTGCTGATTTTGTAAGTTTACCCCCTTACAAAGACTTGAACAGTCTATAATTTTTATGGAAGGTTTATTTTAACAGAGACAGACAGAATATCAACAAAAAATCCAGGAAAAAAACATTAAATAAAAGTTATAAATTAATTTGTATTTAATTAAGGGAAATAAGTATTTGATCCCCTACCAACCAGCAAGAATTCTGACCCCCACAGACCGGTTATGTGCCCATGAGGCACACAAATTAGTCCTGTCCCTGTGTAAAAGACTCCCGTCACAGAATCAGTTTCTTCCGTTCAAATCTCTCGACCACCATGGGCAAGACCAAAGAGCTATCAAAGGACGTCAGGGACAAGATTGTAGACCTGCACAAGGCTGGAATGGGCTACAAGACCATCAGCAAGAAGCTTGGTGAGAAAGAGACCACTGTTGGTGCGATAATTCGAAAATGGAAGAAATGCATGGAAGAATGCATGGAAGAATGCATAATCATTCTTACCCCACCTGGTGGGGTAAGAATGATTCTGAGAAAGGTGAGGTCAGTCCAGAATTACATGGGAGGAGCTTGTCAATGATCTCAAGGGAGCTGGGAGCACAGTCACCAAGAAAACCATTAGTAACACACTTCGCCGTAATGGATTGAGATCCTGCAGTGCCCGCAAAGTCCCTCTGCTCAAGAAGGCTCATGTACAGGCCCGTCTGAAGTTTGCCAATGAACCTGAATGATTCAGAGAAAGCTTGGGAGAATGTGATATGGTCAGATGAGACCAAAATTGAGCTCTTTGGCATCAACTCCACTCGCCGTGTTTGGAGGCAGAGAAATGCCCGGTGGGGATGGTGTTCTTGGGGTCATATCCAGCATTTCTCTGCTCCCAGCTCCCTTGAGATCATTGACAAGCTCCTCCCGTGTAATTCTGGACTGACCTCACCTTTCTCAGAATCATTCTTACCCCACCAGGTGAGATCTTGCATGGAGCTCCAGAGCGAGGGTGATTGACTGTGATCTTGTATTTCTTCCATTTTCGAATGATCGCACCAACAGTGGTCTCTTTCTCACCAAGCGTCTTGCTGATGGTCTTGTAGCCCATTCCAGCCTTGTGCAGGTCTACAATCTTGTCCCTGACGTCCTTTGGTCTTTGGTCTTGCCCATGGTGGTCGAGAGATTTGAATGGAAGAAACTGATTCTGTGACAGGAGTCTTTTATACAGGGACAGGACTAATTTGTGTGCCTCATGGGCACATAACCGGTCTGTGGGGGTCAGAATTCTTGCTGGTTGGTAGGGGATCAAATACTTATTTCCCTTAATGAAATACAAATTAATTTATAACTTTTATTTAATGTTTTTTTTCTGGAATTTTTGTTGATATTCTGTCTCTCTCTGTTAAAATAAACCTTCCATAAAAATTATAGACTGTTCAAGTCTTTGTAAGGGGAGCAGGGGATCAAATACTTATTTTCCCCACTGTAGAGATCTGTATCGCACATTGAGAGTTACTCACTGATCTCCATTATCCCCCGTATATGTGCAGATGCCATCGATCAGCCAGCAGCAGTCGTTAGTGCAGCAGTTATGAGGAATCACCTCTGGCATTCCCACCCTCGGATGAGCCAATCACTGCCTGTATAGACGTCCAGCCTGCTGGTGGCAGAGCTGAGATTCTCTAATGTTTATGAAACATAGTTCTGGTTTCACTACACATCATTTCTGATTGGCAAAACCTTTTTAGACTCCAACAGCCAGCTGTGTAGAGGAACAGAAAACATCTCATCACTCAAGTAGAAGGACTTTAATTCTGCAAAAATAAAAAAAATCAACTTTATAAAGTTGGTTAAATAATTTTACCTGCATAATGTTAAGTAATAACATTGGAAAACTTTTATCTGGATAAAATAACATTAACAGCCATAACATTAAAACCACCTCCTTGTTTCTACACTGACCATATAGAAGCACAATTACTGACTGTAGTCCATCTGTTTCTCTGCATGCTTTGTTAGCCCCCTTTCACGCTGTTCGTCAATGGTCAGGACTCTCCCAGGACCACCACAGAGCAGGTATTATTTGGGTGGTGGATCATCCTCAGCACTGCAGCGACACTGACATGGTGGTGGTGTGTTAGTGTGTGTTGTGCTGATATGAGTGGATCAGACACAGCAGCGCTGCTGAAGTTTTTAAATACCGTGTCCACTCACTGTCCACTCTATCTACTGTGCACTCACTCACTTACTCATTGCAGTTGGGTTGACATGATAGGAGCTTTCTCACAATGTGTTCTCCCACTAACCCTGAATCCAGTCTTGTGCAGGCAGCACTGGACTAAGGATATAAACCATGTCAGTGCTCTCTAGCATACAAATACTGAAAATAAGTGCACAGGCTTGTGGGTCGGCCTGGCCACGTGTCATACGCTGCATAGCGGGAGTGGATTTGCACTCCAGTGAGAGGAGTCGAAGTCAGAATGGGAAGAAGAGCTTAATGTAGGCAGGAGTGAGTGTGCATGCGCGAGCTACATCACCTGAATGCATATCACAGCGCTGGGTATGTTGTTCCTGAAAGCTTCCTGGAGGAGGAAAATGGTTGAGTAAACAAAAATAAAACAAAAAGATAATCCATTATTGAGACTGATAATGACATTGAAAGAGGATGGAAATAGTAGAATGTGTCATTAGCATTTTCTGCGCAAGCTGAAATTCTCGCAGTTTTGCTATAATCCATACTTTAGTTTTTGAACAGTTGTCTATGGAGATAAAAATCAGTTATTATTAGAAATATTATAATCCGCTTAAAATCCCATCACCAGGATTTAAATAACAGAGCAGATCGTTTGTAATTAACCCTCCACTGGAATGTCATTAGCAGATTAGCAGGTGTGTGCAAAGGTTATTAAATCTACAAGATGCATATGCATGGTATTTGGTCATGTGCATGATATTTGGTCATATGTATGGTATTTGTGCATGGTATTTGGTCATGTGCATGATATTTGGTCATATGTATGGTATTTGTGCATGGTATTTGGTCATATGCATGGTATGTGGTCATATACCTGTACATGGTTTTTGGTCATATGCATGGTCATGGTCTTTGGTCATTTTCCATTGGCTCTGGTTCGAGCTGCACTAAATGTAGAATTGAATTCCCTGTACTCATCCGTCAGCTGTGGTTCAACAGGAGTCTGGTCTCAGTTCATGTGTGTGCAGTTGGAAGCGGATCTGAATCTAGTTACAGAGCGTCCAGACTCTTATTGAACCACAGCTGACAGATGAACAGACGAATCTGGAGACGGGAAATAAGCCGACTGCGAAGAAGTATTTATTAAAAGTGGATGCTGGTATTCAAATATCACTGTATTTATAACTTCTTAATTTTTAATAAGCGTACGGGTACAGCAGGAAGTTTCATCTCACATTGCGTTCGAGAGCAAGTTGTGCGACAGCTTTCGTTTGATTGATTTTTTTCATTAAACTATCACGTCAAAACGGTGGAATCTTTTCTGCCATAAATGCAATTTCTGTTCAGATCCTCTCCGCCTCGGACTAACCCTGGTGTACTTTCTTCCTCCAGAAATTGTAAATCTGCTCACAGAGCGGTCTGAGAGACGTCTGGTAATTGAGCCGAGAGATTACGTGCGTTCTGGGAGCAGAACTTATATCGTACGTTATGAGATTTTTCTCATAAAACACTGAGCTTTCAACACCGTGCAGGTGTTTAAACCCCGGGCGTCTCTCGAGTGCGCTAGAAATGTGTAACGCTTTGTTTGGGTTGGAGCGCGTCTGGGCTATTCTTAGCTCTGTCTGATGAACCTTTCGGGAAGGTGTGAGGCCGGGTTAATTCCAGTGTGTGCTGAATTAACTGGTTTCGAGCAGTAAATGTTTTAGGACTGGAAAATAGAGCGTGTTGTGTTGATAGGGAGTTGGATTTACTGGAATTAAAACAACACTTATTTTTAATGTTAATAGCCTTGATTTTTACCCTATAGAGCACTTTGTAGTTCTACAATTACTGACTGTAGTCCATCTGTTTCTCTACATACTTTGTTAGCCCCCTTTCATGCTGTTCTTTAACGGTCAGGACCCCGACCGTTATTATTTACGGTAACGGTATTATTTAGGTGGTGGATCATTCTCAGCACTGCACTATCACTGACATGGTGGTGGTGTGTTAGTGTGTGTTGTGCTGGTATGAGTGGATAAGACACAGCCGCGCTAATGGAGTTTTTAAACACCACACTGTCACTGCTGGACTGAGAATAGTTCACCAACCAAAAATATCCAGCCAACAGCGCCCCGTGGGGAGCATCCTGTGACCACTGATGACGGTCTAGAAGATGACCGACTCAAACAGCAGCAATAGATGAGCGATCGTCTCTGACTTTACATCTACAAGGTGGACCAACTAGGTAGGAGTGTCTAATAGAGTGGACAGTGAGTGGACACAGTATTTAAAAACTCCAGCAGTGCTGCTGTGTCTGATCCACTCATACCAGCACAACACACACTAACACACCATCACCATGTCAGTGTCACTGCAGTGCTGAGAATGATCCACCACCTAAATAACACCTGCTCTGTGGTGGTCCTGTGGGGGTCCTGACCATTGAAGAACAGGGTGAAAGCAGGCTAAAAAAGTATGTAGAGAAACAGATGGACTACATTCAGTAATTGTAGAACTACAAAGTGCTTCTATATGGTAAGTGGAGCTGTGAGTGTACAAACAAGATGGTTTTAATGTTATGGCTGATCGGTATAGTCCATGTGGAAATGTTTGTGTCTGGCATTTCTGATCATTTTTGGAATGTATTTATGGTCTTTTGTTGGGAGGCGGTGGTTTGTGGGTGTCACAGACCAGACTGGAGCCAAGAATTTTTGCTGTGCTTCCATGCCACCCCTGACAATTTTGTAAACAGGCACAACATGATGACTAGCGTACGCCCCTTCTGGCCCGTGTGAAGCTGCTGAAAGGTGTAAAGCTGTGGCTAACACTTTCACATGAGTCAGAGGTGGCGTGTGCTAGCCTGTGGCCCTTGTCAGTCAGCGAGGGGTGTCATGTAGCCGAATGCATACAAAGAGCTTTACATTGAGCTTTACTCTGTCCATGTTACTCGCTGCTTGTGCCGGAATCCTACCATTTTTCAGGCACTTGGCACCGGGCCAGGCCGGTGGCAGTGTCTAGACTTGAACTGAAGACTTGAATCTTGGCTGACCTTGGTTTTAAACCTCACCTCCGTGTAAGGTGTAAGATTCTTGCTTAATCAAAACACCCAGAAGGTGGATTGGCTGCTTTTACTTACCCTTAGTAAATGGATGTTTGTCTTTTGGCGCCCAGCTAGGCCGGTAGCAGTGACTAGACTTGAACTGAAGACTTGAGTCTTGGCTGACCTTGGTTTTTACCTCTCCTCTGGGTACTTTGTGTAAGGTGTTTGACATGTTCTTACCGGGTTTCCTTTTGATAGTGTTTTCTCGTTTACTCAAAACACCCAGACGGTGGATTGGCTGCTTTTAATTAACCCTAGTAAATGGATGTTTTTACCTTGCAGTAGTTGCTCGGACAAACAACTATAATCTTATACAACAATAATCTTTAAAACATATAAAGAAACACACATCACTGTATTCCCATATTGCTCTGCTCTCTGCTGCTTGTGCCAGCGCTTTAACCAGACAGTAGGGGTCACTGTTGCTGTGGTAAGTTTATTTGATTTGATTAGGATTTTAACGTCATGTTTTACACACTTTGGTTACATTTATGACAGGACAGGTAATTAATGGTTAAACAAGATTCATCAGGTTAAGTTTGAGTATCAAACAGTCATGGACAATTTTGTATCTCTAATTCACCTCACTTAAATGTCTTTGAACTGTGGGAGGAAACCGGAGCTCCTGGAGGAAACCCACACAGACTCCACACAGAAAGGACCCAGACCATTCCAACTGGGATTCGAACCCAGGACCTTCTTGCTGGGAGGCGATAGTGCAACCCACCGACCCACTATGCTACTCTTGCGTGGTATATGAACTGATTCCCCATCCTGCATTTCTTCTTTTTACTCATGCATTCTGCACAGGCACCTCTATCTGCTAACCAGGGTCCCAGGTCCCAGGCTAACCCATTTACTCCGGTCATCCCACCCAGCAGACACGGTGGCTAATTATTGTCTGCTGCAGGCACTGCCAGTTGTGCCTGCTAGATGGCGCCCAGCCGACCTGTGGCAGAGCCGAGTTTCAAACCGAGGAGTTCAGAATCTCGGCGCTGATATGCAAGCGGAATATCCCGCTGCTCCACCTGGGCGCCACAAATCTCCTATTTTTATCCGGGCTTGGGACCAGCACTGAGAGCGCACTTACAAGTGAATCTCACAATGGCTGGGCTGTTCAGCCATACCACCCGCTCAGACATAGCCATTTATTCTGTGTAGACGCCGACCGACCGATAGCACAGCTGTGATTTTAAACCCGGATCTCAGCCGTGGGTGGCTAGCCACCAGAGCGCCCAAATGATTCATATGATTCGAATGATTCAGAATCGTTCAGTGTGATAAATCCAGCAGGTGTATCGGTTTTGTTCAGTCTTTTCGTTCCAGATGTGAACACACTCTCAGTTTTTCCACTGGTGCTCAGGTTTTATTTTTCAGCTGTTGTTGTGTGAGGTGAAATGACGTGTTCCACTGAATTTGCCAAAAAGTAGAAGGACTGGAACTGTGATTTCAGGAAGATTAAACACAGCCTCAGGTGTTTCATCTCTCTTTGTTCAGTCTTTCTTTGTAGTTTGCTTGTTTTTGTGTTGTTTTCCATCTATCCATGTTGCATGCATATTAAACCCTCTTCAAACGACGCCCCTGGAAAATAAACCCCGCATTCATTTGCTCGCACATCAAACATGAAACAGGTTGTGATTTCTTCGCCTTTTTCTGCTCCAGTCCTGCAGTCTGAGCCGCTTATTAACGCTGGCCAGCGTGACGTTCTGGTCTTCTGGGAAAGCGCAGGAGGAAAATGTTTCAGCTCGGGCCAGAAGCTGCAAATCTTCCTCACCAGACCACAATCAAACTTTAATCAGAAGCGAAACATTAAACCAGATGAGCATGAAAGAAAAGCTCTGTGTTTCAGCTGCGGTGTTAATAGCTGCTTG
Organism: Trichomycterus rosablanca; assembly: GCF_030014385.1. Taxonomy (NCBI): domain Eukaryota; kingdom Metazoa; phylum Chordata; class Actinopteri; order Siluriformes; family Trichomycteridae; genus Trichomycterus; species Trichomycterus rosablanca. The sequence continues at coordinate 9,075,911 of NC_086008.1, read as the reverse complement.
GCTCTGAGCGATGACCCGCTGATCCAGACCGGCTCAGTCTAATGGACTGGACCTGGCTCCCCGGGCCCTGCAGTTCCACCATGTACTGAGGAAAATTGCTTCATCTGGCTGCGCTCAAACCCTGCAGCTGTGTGAAAGTGTGTGTGTGTGTGCATGTGTAGGCCTGTGTGCGTGTAAGAAAGTGTGTGTGTGTGTTGCTGCAAGCATCTGAATGAGCACTTCCTTCAGGGGATTTCCTTGGACATGTTTGATGGAAAGAATCTGCAGCCAAAAACGATTTTTTCCTCATAAAATTCTGCATGCTGATGTTCTGTCATTCAGAGGTGCTATTGTACACATTTTCCTTGTCTGTTTAAAACATGATTTGATTTATTAATTCTGGCATGACAAATTACACCCTAGTGTTATTATTTTGACCTATGTAATTCTGCAATTCTGTCATTTTTTTTATCTACGACAAATTTAGTTACTCGTTAGCACTGTAATAGACTCAACTGTCAATGCTAGCAGGTTTAAATGATGCTAACAGACTGAGCCTTTGGTGGAAAATGGTGTAACTTTTCTACCCTTTTTTAACTCTACACTGATCAGCCATAACATTAAAACCACCTCCTTGTCTCTACACTCACTGTCCATTTTATCAGCTCCACTTACCACATAGAAGCACTTTGTAGTTCTACAATTACTGACTGTAGTCCATCTGTTTCTCTATATACTTTTTTAGCTCTATATAACTTTTTTAGACACTGACATGGTGGTGGTGTGTTAGTGTGTGTTGTGCTGGTATGAGTGGATCAGACACAGCAGCGCTGCTGGAGTTTTTAAATACCATGTCCACTCACTGTCCACTCTATTAGACACTCCTACCTAGTCGGTCCACCTTGTAGATGTAAAGTCAAAGACGATCGCTCATCTATTGCTGCTGTTTGAGTTGGTCATCTTCTAGACCTTCATCAGCAGTCACAGGACACTGCCCACAGGTTGTTGGCTGGATCTTTTTGGTTGGTGGACTATTCTCAGTCCAGCAGTGACAGTGAGGTGTTTAAAAACTCCAGCAGCGCTGCTGTGTCTTATCCATTCATACCAGCACAACACACACTAACACACCACCACTGCCTCCCTCCGACATGTGCGCAGTCCACCAACCCTTTTTATTCGCCCTCACGTTTGGTAAATTTGCGCCAGTATTCATGCGCGGAGAGTCATGCCCTGATCTCCAGGCTCCTCCACTTCCTGTACAGGTGCCAAGGTCCTTGCACAACATAGAAGACCCCACACACTTTTCAATCTGTTTTTTTCCCACCCGGCAGACTTAAAGGCCAATTTTGTCTGCTGCAAGCTAGTGGCCACTTAGCCGATTCCGGGAGTTTAGAATCCCAGCACTGGTGTGCTAGATGCCTCACATTGTTACATTTTAGTCCTGATTTGCTTACAATCAAGCCAAAACAGATTAAAAAGTGACATTTTTTGCGAGCCAGTGGTCATAACAATGCACCACACTGGGGTTAATGCACTTATCTGGGTTACCTGTATACCTGATGGTATTTTTACTCACTGGAAATACAGCAAGATGTGGTAAAATAGATAAAGGAGTCAAATCTGTACCAGAAATGTCTCCGATGCGTGCACTAAATAAGGTACTCCATTTTCTTGTGGCTCTTAATGTTGCATCTTGTGACATCACAACACACATGTTTGGTTTGTTTAGATGCCCTTGGTTTGTATTGTGTTCATACCTAAAACAAATTGCATCAGAATTTGTCATAACCTGATCACAACACTTTTCACAATACAGGATTTGGAGTCGCCAAGCCGTTCGGAACAACAACTCGCATCCAAACTGGCACATCTGTCACCGACCTGTGCGCGAGCCAAAATAAGAGTAACAATCATGTAGTGTGAACTAGATAAGGCTGTAGGTTTGTTATAAGAACTCCTTTTGAAACCAGAGTGGTTCACCTTCTCCTATTATTTCTGTAATTGCATAAAAAATCAATAATCTAGCACCTCTTTATAGATAAACTTTTGATTATCTTTTAATTTTCATTAGCAATCATTTTCACCATTATTCAAATCCCACAGTTTGGCTTGCAGATGCTCACAGCTTGTAAAAGAATCAAAGAAAAAAAACTGCACTCCGACAGTCTGTTCTAACTGTACAGATCCAGAATTTTAATTCCAGTCTATTAAAACCCCACCATGTGCAACACGGGCATTGCTGCACACCAGAGATACAGACTCCACCGCTGCCACTCATGTGTTCATGCAGTGAAGTGTAAATGAGACAGTGGGGGAAGTGGTGCATGCCTTAATGAGCTGAGGATGAATTCATTTTTTTCTGAACAAAACTCCAACTGAAGAGATGAAGAATGATTGGCACACCGTGCCCCCTTCTGCTCCTTCCTTGCCTCCTTTTCTTTCCTTTATTGTCAGATGTTGCACATCCCCCTACCGCTCGTCATACCGCCAGACAGAGGCATCTGGCTCACACTGGATCTGTCATTCTGTCAGTGTGTGTGTGCAGAACCACAATTAGAAATGCACTGAGGGCCTGGGTTCAAATTAATGATGGCACCTTTTCTCTTTGGAGCGTCCTGGTGCTATATTTATTGCCTGACCTTGTTTTAGTGACCTTCTTCTGACTTTTTTTTTTTTCCTGAGGTATCATTTTTTTTATTTTAACATTGCATCCCAGTGCTTTCTTTACACCCGGACAGGACAGACAGTCCAGCCTCTTTTCAGTTCACAGTTCACACTACACATTTTGATCTCTTGTAATTGGGAGTTTTTTTTTTATATTCTATTGATTCATTTTCTCCCATTTTCTCCCAATTTAGTGTAGTCAATTTTTCTTCCGCTGCTGGGGGATCCCTGATTGCAGTCGAGGTGGGTGTATTGCTGCTCACGCCTCCTCTGACCCACGTGCAGCCCTTAGTGGAACCCTTTTTCACCTATGCAGTCTGCACAGGCGCCTCTCTATCTGCTAATCAGGGTCCTTACACAGCGTTTGAAGACCACACCCACAAAGTCCAGTCATCTCGCCCTAGCAGAAACGTGTCAAAGTTTCAAAGTTGTTTGTGTGCAATGGCCAGCAGGGACTGTCTTTTCTGCAGAGAGAGCTGGAAGTCAAGTAAATATTCTTTGCAATGCAGCGTTGGTATTATAATTTGGCGTGGACAATAAGTCACAAATACTGTAAAGCTTGTGTGTGCCGATGTATTCTAATATAAACTATATTATGCCCCACACATTTACAGCTCCTTCTCCAGGTTTCCCTTCTGTATCTTGCCTTCACAACAATCACAACCTGATGGCAACACCTTTTACACTACATGATTTTTCTGATCAGTCCAGATATTTAACATGCTTGATATTTTTCTTGAGTCTGCGAGCAACCGAGAGTCGTTTTTCGAGACCCGAGTGAACGCAGATTTGCCTCCGAGCTGCCACATCTAGCGGTGACCTGTCGGCAAGCGAAAATCAGGGCAAAAATTGTGTAGTGTGAACTAGGCATTAAGTTCCATTTACATTTGAAGCGTTTGGCCCAACAGTGCCACACTGAGCTACCAATTTCCAGTTTCTTTGTTGTTGCACACTGAACCAAAAAATACACCTCAAAAACCTTAAACGTCCTGAACCTCTCCACCTCATCCTTCTTTTGTTACATTGCCGGATTTTCCTGAGCGTGCCAATTCATAATTTATTTGTATTAAGGAAAACATCTTTCAGATAGACTCTTGTGCAATGCTAAAGCTGGAAACAAAGACAGCAGTGCAGCAGAATGTCGAACAGTCTAGAATGGCGGCTTCATCTAGAAAATTCTTTAAGCGTACCTGAGCTTTTCAAGGAGACCTTAATAAACCTAGTCATTTTATTGCAGTTTTATGGTATTGATCTGCTGCTCATGTGATAAAAAAAAAAAGGCTTGCTGGTTTTCATAAAGCTGTACAGACTTGTTCAAGGTCACATAATTCTACAGAATGTTTTAGGTGAAGGTTAAGGTAGAGATGGTTCTTTTGTTTACTAAAGCTTCAGACTAAAGCAGATATCAAACCAAACATCTTTACTAGCAAAAAGTGCAAATATTTTGTCATTTTTGAAGACTGGTGATACTGCTTTTCATATGTTTGTTTGTGCTGTGCAAGATGTTTATATTTTGCAATTAATTTTTATCAGCCGTGTTATCCAGATCCACTGGGAAACACTGGGCGTAGGCTAGAAACACCCCAGACAGGGAACCAGCCTGTCGCAGGGCTTCATTCATCAACCTTCATTCCTTAGATAGGTTAGAATCTCAGCTGTGATGAGCGAGCATTACAGGGGCAGTTGTAACCTAGTGGTTAAAGTACTGGACTAGTAAGAATAAGGTTGCTGGTTCAAACCCCACCATTGCCAGGTTGCCACTGTTGGGCCCTTGAGCAAGGCCCTTAACCCTCAATTGCTTTGGATAAAAGCGTCTGCTAAATGGCAAAAATGTAAATGTAGCAATTTAGACCTGTGAGTAGCACTGTCGCCTCACAGCAAGAAGGTCCTGGGTTTGATTCCCAGGTGGAGTGGTCCAGGTCCTTTCTGTATGGCCGTGTCTGTGTGGATTTCCTCCAGGAGCTCCAGTTTCCTCCCACAGACCAAAGACGTACAAGTGAGGTGAATAGGATTAACAAAAATTAAAGGCTTGAACTGATGAATCTTGTGTAACAAGTAACTACCTGTCCTGTCATGAATGTAACCAAAGTGTGTAAATTATAATGTTAAAATCCTAATAAATAAATAATAATAATAACTTAAACTGCCGCACCACCCGATATTAAAATTGTGATATCTTAGAGCTATTTTTTTGTTAGTGCATGTTTAACTCAATTGTACAAGTCAGTAATACCCCTTTTCCACCAGAAAAAACATGGTTCTTGAACCGGATCTGTTCAGGTTTCTCTGAACCTTGGTGAACCGATGCACGTTTCCACCAGTTTTTGTGAACCAAGCAGCGTCATCAACGGTGGGCGTTACTTAACCAAAGTTAAGAGAAGTGATATCATGGCAGAGCGTGTAGATTATGTGCGAGCATTTGTGCTGCTGTTACAGATGTTTGTTTTTATGTAAAAAGCATCGATTTAACAATCGGTGATAAGAAGACGTGTTTGTCTCAGTTGTTGTTTTTAGTTCATTAACATGAGAAGCGTTTTGTGCTTCGGTTTCACCGCGACTCTCGGCGCAAATAGCCGATCTGCTCAGCGCTCCGCTTGAGCGGTGAAAGATCACTAAAGTTCCACAACACGAACAAACATCTGTGTGAAATAAACATCAAATCTACTCTAAAATACAACATGCGTCTGTGTTTAGCTGGATTTACACGTGTGGTGTTTATGCAGCTCGGGGAGTTGAAAAAGCTTCACGCTTTATTTTTCACGCTAAGCATTTTCCGTTCTGTCCGGGTCACTTTTACCATGTAATATCACACAATTCACCTTTTTAAAGGCGCTTTGAAAATATCAGTGGCAAACTGGCCCAAAATGTAATCAGGTGAACTTTAAAAGATAAAAATGCAGCATTAAGCTCCATACGAGACCCCAGCTGACGACGGCATTGTTGCGCTCGTTATGCTGTACAACATGACGCTCCCACAGGTTACGTCACAGTTCGGGCTGAAAAACCAAGTATTCTGTGGTGCCACATTAGAACGCTAGTTCGCTGTCTGGAACCTCTTTTTTCCGGTGGAAACACACGGAACCGGTTTAAAGTCAAGTTCGGGAACCGGAACGGGCTCCGTGCCGCGTCGGTGGAAAAGGGGTATAAATGACAATAGAATCCTACCTGCTGTTAAATCTATTTTGAATTAAATAAGTAAATGAGAGGTTGTGCATTGGCCTGCAATTGATTGATTCTTAGTACTTCTTAGTACTGTTGTATTAGGCTACTGACCAACTGTGACCCTATGAATAAAAAATAAAGACCCTGTGAATATAATGTTTAAGGGGATATTTATTTATTTATTTATTAGTATTTATTAGTATTTTAACATAATGTTTTACACACTTTGGTTACATGTATGACAGGACAGGTAATTACTGGTTACACAAGATTCATCGATTCAAGTTTATATCAAACACAGTCATGGACAATTTTGTATCTCCACTTCACCTCACTTGCATGTCTTTGGACTGTGGGAGGAAACCGGAGCTCCCGGAGTAAACCCACGCAGACACAGGGAGAACATGCACACTCCACACAGAACTCCACACAGAAAGGATTCAGACCACTACACCTGGGAATCGAACCCAGGACCTTTTTGCTGTGAGACGACAGTGCTACCCACTGAGCCACCGTGCCACCCTATGTTTACCTTTATTTCATGACAGACATATTTCACCTAAACCTAGTTATGATGTTTTTCCAGCGTCTGCTTTACAAACTGCAAACCGTGTAATACAAAGTGCAGCTTTTTCATTTCTCTGTTCCTCACATACACACAGAAAAAGACATGTTTATTTATCTTGTCTCGTCTGTCTTTTCACGCTAAACAAATTTCACATTATCTGTATCTGGCGTGTTTCAGCTCCGTTGCAACCCTCTATTAGCCTGTCAGGTGTAAAGAATGAGGCAAGGTGAGGATGTCATTATGGGAGTATTATATCTGCGGATATGCTGCAGCAAGCTTGCCAGGATTTATAACGTGAATCCTCCAACACACCGCGGCCTCATCATGTTTCATAGAGCTATTTTAGATATCATCTAGCGCAGTGGCGTTTGAGTTGGCGTTACGAATGGTTTGCCCGAATGATCAGACGTCTGCTGGCTGTCGGTGGTAGATTAAGACGGCGAGGTCAGAGGAACACTGGGAGGCCGTTGCACTGGACCATCCTTCAAAATAATTGGAAGATGCGAGCTCTTCTTGTTTAATTTAATTGGAAGGTCAATGACTGTGTAGCAGCGGCAAGGTTTAGATTAAGCTTTTCAAGTCATACGTCTCCTGTCTAAATGACCCTTTTATGATATTCGGATTTGCTGCCTGACACATAGCATATCACCAGATCTATTTTTCCAAGCATTAAACTGCTTTATTGTGGGTACAGCAGTGTAGGTTATTGCTGTAATATTACAATCAATCCCTTGAGTATCTTTATTTCAAAGACATTGCTGTTTTAAAGTCTGTTCTGGATATTAGCTGAAGTTATGAGTCTGGCTCGCTCTGACTGGAAAGGTAAAGAGCAGCTATTATACTGTGTCCCGTATTTTTCTGTTTTATTTTGGTAGAAAAATCTGGCCACATTTTGCATAAAAATTACGCTGTAGATCTTTAGGTTGAACCTGTTCTATGTGACAGCCAGACATAGCCAATGGTAGAAAAGAAAGGCTATTAGACCCCAGTTTAAAGATAAGAGGGATGGAAGTCCTGTCTTTATTATTTATTTTCGCAACACTAGGCAATCTGAACGTTCTGTGAGCTTACATATATACTGCACTGTGGATTCAGAAGTATTCAGACCCCTTGCCTATTAGCACATTTTATTGTGTTGTGCATTTAATTGCCATTTTACCCATCAATCTACAATAAATCACCCATGTCAAACAAAAGCATAATAAAGAATCAAGAACTGAAATCTAAACTCAATTACATTTTATCTGTTGCAATTCAAGTTGATTGAGCATAGTTCAGCTTTATAAGCGCCCAGTGTTTACATTTGTGGATCTTTGCTATCAAAACTGTGGTGACTGTAGTGTTTCTAGGACCACAGGGGCTTCACAACAGCTTGGTACAACTTTAAACCTCCCTCAAACTGGCCGTCTGGACAAATTGGGCGTGCAAGTACGGATCTTGGTTAGGGAGGTAAGAAAAGCTACCAAAGTTACATAAACCAGTTCCATCAGTAAACATCAGATGCAATGTAGAAACACCCAGACAGGACACCAATCCATTGTGCGGCTTTGTCCATCGACCACTCATCTTCCTTAAATTGACCCTCTGGACAAATGCAGGTAAGGTCCTTGGTCAGGGTGGTAAGAAAAGCTGCAAAAGTCCTTCATTACCAGGCTTATACCATCCCTACAGTGAAACACAATGCTGGCAGCGTCATGCTATGGAGGTGCTTCGTAGCAACAGGATCTTCGAAATTGGTAATTTATAGCATTTCGCAGACCACTTTATTCCTGCCTCTATGAGCCTCTATAAACCACTGGGATTGTAGGTTGAATACAAAACTTAAGAAGCAAATGTAAATGACCAGACGAGTGTGATTGGCTATTGTAGGATTAGGGTAAAAAGGGTAATGTGTAATTTTTGGCTGAATTGTTGCTTTTGATTAAATAATTACCATTTTTATGACAATCTAGGGAGTTCCTTTTAAACAAACTCAATCAAATTGGTTTCCTCAAAGCGAATTACAACTGAGATTGGATACAATCCAAGCAAGTGAGGGTTTGGCCCCTACCTTTGGGGGCCCAAGAGTGGCAACGTGGCCATAATGAGACTTAAACTAGTGACTTGTATTACTGGTCCATTACCGTAACCACATAAATCACCACTGTCCCTGCAGTGGATATATATCCTAACCACAACACGTCTGCTACTGACTGGTTTACTGATAAATCAGTAAGCAGGATTATACGATACACAACATGTGGGAACATTCCAAACAGTTTGCACAGATAAGCCAGACAAAACATTTTCATCCTGTTGTTGGTCTACAGGGTGGGAACCATTGTCAGCTCCTACTGTTATCTCCCTGCTGTTGACTTTATGGACTTTATCTGCTTTAAAGACTGGATTAAGTTGTCATTATCGATATGGCAGGGTGTCCGCTCAGCCTTGCATAGTTGGGTCAGCTGAAATGTTTGGATAACCATAGTACAGCAGTGTCAGCACTGTTACAGTATGTAAATGCTTTGTGTTAATTCATGACACAAACCAGCACAGTGCTGTCATGTTTAAAGTGTATAAAGTAGACCAGTCAAACATTTTAATATATATTTTTTGACGTTAAAACTCAGTTAATACTCAAGTACACACAAAACTGGAGGACACAGTATGTCCACATTACTAACAGGTTTTTAAACTTATGCAGTATAATGACTTATACCCATAAATCATTTTTCACTCAGGTGTTAGAACTAGCTTTTCTTATATAATGCTAAATGCCGCAACCACATGCTTTGTTCTTACAACATTTTTGCTTTATATAATCTATAACCAGAGGAACTCATCACAGCTTCAAGAACTTTCTCTCTTTATACTATTATTTAACTTGCTTCCCTTATAGAGCTCTGTCTCCGCCTCTTTCCACAGGCTCTGATACTTTACTTCCTCATACAGTGTGTTCACTCTGCCCACAGACACTCTTATAAAAGGTTCTAGATCTTTCTTTCTTGATATGTTGAGATGACTGTATTATGACATGTTCAAGAAATTCCATTATTTTTTGTGCTGACTTTGCTCACATGCATCGTTCTCAACAGGTTCTAGACTTTTCAGGTTCTTACCTCTGTTAATCTGGATCCACCTGGAACTTTCTTTTCATGTATAGTGTGATGGGTCTGTTTACACGCTTTGGTCTCACAGGTTCTAAAACTTTTTTTTATATTATAGTGTGCAGGCTTTACCCAATGTTATTCCTCAAACAGGTTCTAGAACCTTCTTTCATAGTATAGTGTGCAGGCTTTACCCAATGTTATTCCTCAAACAGGTTCTAGAACTTTCTTTTATATTATAGTTTGCAGGCTTTACCCAATGTTATTCCTCAAACAGGTTCTAGAACTTTCTTTTATATTATAGTTTGCAGGCTTTACCCAATGTTATTCCTCAAACAGGTTCTAGAACCTTCTTTCATAGTATAGTGTGCAGGCTTTACCCAATGTTATTCCTCAAACAGGTTCTAGAACTTTCTTTTATATTATAGTTTGCAGGCTTTACCCAATGTTATTCCTCAAACAGGTTCTAGAACTTTCTTTTATATTATAGTTTGCAGGCTTTACCCAATGTTATTCCTCAAACAGGTTCTAGAACTTTTTTTTATAGTATAGTGTGCAGGTTTTACCCAATGTTATTCCTCAAACAGGTTCTAGAACTTTTTTTTATAGTATAGTGTGCAGGCTTTATCCAGTGTTATTCCTCAAACAGGTTCTAGAACTTTCTTTTATATTATAGTTTGCAGGCTTTACCCAATGTTATTCCTCAAACAGGTTCTAGAACTTTTTTTTATAGTATAGTGTGCAGGCTTTACCCAATGTTATTCCTCAAACAGGTTCTAGAACTTTTTTTTATAGTATAGTGTGCAGGCTTTACCCAATGTTATTCCTCAAACAGGTTCTAGAACCTTCTTTTATAGTATAGTGTGCAGGCTTTATCCAGTGTTATTCCTCAAACAGGTTCTAGAACTTTCTTTTATATTATAGTGTGCAGGCTTTATCCAATGTTATTCCTCAAACAGGTTCTAGAACCTTCTTTCATAGTATAGTGTGCAGGCTTCGTCCAATGTTATTCCTCAAACAGGTTTTAGAACTTTCTTTTATATTATAGTGTGCAGGCTTTATCCAATGTTATTCCTCAAACAGGTTCTAGAACTTTCTTTACTAGTATAGTGTGCAGGTTTCGCCCAATGTTATTCCTCAAACAGGTTCTAGAACCTTCTTTCACAGTATAGTGCGCAGGCGTCGTGCAATGTTATTCCTCAAGCAGGTTCTAGAACTTTCTTTTATAGTATAGTGTGCAGGTTTCACCCAGTGTTATTCCTCAAACAGGTTCTAGAACTTTCTTTTATATTATAGTGTGCAGATTTCACCCAATGTTATTCCTCAAACAGGTTCTAGAACTTTCTTTTATAGTATAGTGTGCAGGCTTTATCCAATGTTATTCTTCAAACAGGTTCTAGAACTTTCTTTACTAGTATAGTGTGCAGGTTTCACCCAATGTTATTCCTCAAACAGGTTCTAGAACTTTCTTTTCCATACATAGTATCTTGGGTCTGTTCACACCCCTTGGTCTCACAGGTTCTAGAACTTTCTTTACTAGTATAGTGTGCAGGTTTCACCCAATGTTATTCCTCAAACAGGTTCTAGAACTTAGTAGTATGTATACTTTACCCACTGAGGTTTCAAAATACAAATCTGCATGTAACAAGCAACATATTTTCTACGTAAATGTAACATTATTTTTACTGTGAAGTACATGTAGCCAACATAGACCTGCTGTCAACATTCAAAATATACATTTGCGACATCCGCATATATAAACTGAGTGCCTGTTTTTAGTATCGCTCTGCATTCAAATCAGGTTTACACTAAAGCCCACTTTAAACTACACCAGCTGTCCACTTCAGTCCCTCTAAGAGGCTTCATTGACCTCAGAACCCTACCTAGCAGACATCTCCACTGAATATCTCAAGCCCTATAGACACTGCAGAACAAAGGAAAATCCTTTGCAGATCCATTTAAACATCAAATCTGAATGTGAAATCCAGCACTCAAGAAGCACTTGCTGATGTAGTCAGAGCTTTTAGGCTCGATTGGCAAGTCGCAGATTTTAAATTACATGTAATTACCAAAAGAGAGAGGATTCAAATGCTAATTTCTTTCAAACTTGTAGCTATTTTAGCACTTGAAAATCAGTTGAAGATTAATTTTTTTACTTTAAGCTAATGTTTGTTGGAATGTAACTACATGCACTAATAACATGTGAGCAGATGCAGTCTTTCAAATCAGCAGTTTTTTATGAATTAAATATTTAATAATGGTTGCCTGAGTGCTTTACGGAAAATACCACTTAAGTTTTCACTCCTATATTTTAATACTGCAGATATACACCGACAAGGCATAACATTATGACCACTGACAGGTAACGTAAATAACACTGATTATTTCTTCATCATGACACCTGTTAGTGGGTGGGATATATTAGGCAGCAAGTGAATGTTTTATCCTCAAAGTTGATGTGTTAGAAGCAGGAAAAATGGGCGAGCGTAAGGATTTGAGCGAGTTTGACAAGGGCCGAATTGTGATGGCTATTTGACTGGGTCAGAGCATCTTCAAAACTGCAGCTCTTGTGGGGTGTTCCCAGTCTGCAGTGGTCAGTATTTATTAAAAGTGGTCCAAGGAAGGAACAGTGGTAAACCGGCGACAGGGTCATGGGCGGCCAAGGCTCATTGATGCACGTGGGGAGCGAAGGCTGGCCCGTGTGGTCCGATCCAACAGACGAGCTACTGTAACTCAAATTGCTGGTTCTGATAGAAAGGTGTCAGAATACACAGTGCATCACAGTTTGTTGTGTATGGGGCTGCATAGCCACAGACCAGTCAGGGTGCCCATGATGACCCCTGTCCACTGCCAAAAGCACCAACAATGGGCACGTCAGCATCAGAACTGGACCATGGAGCAATGGAAGAAAGTGGCCTGGTCTGATGAATCACGTTTTCTTTTACATCACGTGGATGGCTTGCCTGGGGAACACATGGGACCAGGATACACTATGGGGAGAAGGCAAGCAGGCGGAGGCAGTGTGCTTTGGGCAATGTTCTGCTGGGAAACCTTGGGTCCTGCCATCCATGTGGATGTTACTTTGACACGTACCAATTACCTAAGCATTGTTGCAGACCATGCACACTCTTTCATGGAAACGGTATTCCCTGATGCCTGTGGCCTCTTTCAGCAGGATAATGTGACCTGCCACAAAGCAAAAATGGTTTAGGAATGGTTTGAGGAGCACAACAATGAGTTTGAGGTGTTGACTTGGCCTCCAAATTCCCCAGATCTCAGTCCAATCGAGCATCTGTGGGATGTGCTGGACAAACAAGTCTGATTCATGGAGGCCCCACCTCACAACTTAGAGGAGTTAAAGGATCTGCTGCTGACATCATGGTGCCAGATACCACAGCACACCTTTAGGGTTCTAGTGGAGTCCATGCCTCGACGGGTCAGGGCTGTTTTGCTGTTTTGGAAAAAGAGGGACCAACACAATATTAGGAAGGTGGTCATAATGTTATGCCTGATCAGTGTATATACACTGTCCATTTTATAAGCTTTATTACTAACTGTAGTCCATCTGTTTCTCTGCATGCTTTGTTAGCCCCCAAATGATCCAGATGATTGTTTTGTAGGCGTCAGGCTAAATGTTACACAGTTGCTTTTTTGTTTTATTTTACCCCCTCTCTCAAAAACTAAAATAATTCACCCATATGATGATGGGTGGATGTTAAACGGTTTGCTTAATGGCTGGCTAATTTATGAACAAACCGATTTGAGAAAGGTAAACACTGAAATGACTCGGCGACGCACTCTTTGGCTCATCAGAGTCGCCCTACACTTACAGACAGTCTGGCGAGGGGCAATGGAGCCAACACTCTTTACACAGTGAAGATGGTAAAAGCTTGATTGCTTCTGCATTGCTTCTTTGTAGCGTTCATGTGCCACTAAAATGGAATAATTCTGTTTGCAGATCATTTTTTTGTGTATCTTGAAAGGAATTAATGTGAGACTGGTTCAGCTGGGTACAGAGCTTTGTTAGGATGCAGACTCTGTCCTTACTACTGTGACTTCTACAGTGAGCTCATCAAACGTATCACACTGCTCTATTGTAATGAATGTGTTTTTGTCATATTGAACAGAGGTTTATTAAAAACAAGGACGCGAACATAATGGTCTGCAGGCGGCTTTTGTACAGATCCTCTTTCTAATCAGCTCACGTCATTTAATTAACGTGGATGAAATTAAAGCAACTTATTAATTACTCATACGCGAATTTTAAATAGGTGGGGGGGTCGAAACAAAGGTAATTTGCTTTATAGCTTGGAGCGCCTAATAGGATATTCCTGCCGTGATTCTAATGAATGCAAGTGTATTGTGAACATCACAGAAATATTTCCATATTTTTCTTTTGTTCTTTGTAAACGCTGGGTACAAAGGTTTATTATTCATTAGGAAGGTGAAAAGTATCAAACTGGCATTGAAATACCAGTACTAAAGTTGGCCAGTAGAAAATGGTATCGAGCAGTTATACTAGTAAGACGACTTAAAGGACAGTGGGTTACCAGATACAATGGTACCTTGTAACTCAACGTACCCTAAATTCAAAATCTTTGAAAGTCGATGCCCTTTGTGGAGAAATTTGTACCCTTATCTCCATTTGTGTGGAATAACCATCAAATTCACTCTGAAAGCTTTACATGTATCTCTTTCACTTTAAACTTGTGTTATAGCTCAGGGTTCTGAGAAATTGTGAGAATCAGCTTTTTTTTCGAGTCTAAAATGCTTAGCCTTAAAAAAAGCTTAACGTGACTTAATGTATTAAAAAAAGACATAGAAACATATACATATATAAATAATATATATTATATATATTATGTATATACAGTATATATATTATATATACACACACATATATAACATTGTGTTATTTTCAGTGTATACGTGTGTAAGTGTATATACAGTGTATCACGAAAGTGAGTACACCCCTCACATTTCTGCAAATATTTCATTATATCTTTTCATGGGACAACACTATAGACATGAAACTTGGATATAACTAAGAGTAGTCAGTGTACAACTTGTATAGCAGTGTAGATTTACTGTCTTCTGAAAATAACTCAACACACAGCCATTAATGTCTAAATAGCTGGCAACATAAGTGAGTACACCCCACAGTGAACATGTCCAAATTGTGCCTAAAGTGTCAATATTTTGTGTGACCACCATTATTATCACTGCCTTAACTCTCCTGGGCATGGAATTCACCAGAGCTGCACAGGTTGCTACTGGAATCCTCTTCCACTCCTCCGTGATGACATCACGGAGCTGGTGGATGTTAGACACCTTAAACTCCTCCACCTTCCACTTGAGGATGCGCCACAGGTGCTCAATTGGGTTTAGTCCATCACCTTTACCTTCAGCTTCCTCAGCAAGGCAGTTGTCATCTTGGAGGTTGTGTTTGGGGTCGTTATCCTGTTGGAAAACTGCCATGAGGCCCAGTTTTCGAAGGGAGGGGATCATGCTCTGTTTCAGAATGTCACAGTACATGTTGGAATTCATGTTTCCCTCAATGAACTGCAGCTCCCCAGTGCCAGCAACACTCATGCAGCCCAAGACCATGATGCTACCACCACCATGCTTGACTGTAGGCAAGATACAGTTGTCTTGGTACTTCTCACCAGGGCGCCGCCACACATGCTGGACACCATCTGAGCCAAACAAGTTTATCTTGGTCTCGTCAGACCACAGGGCATTCCAGTAATCCATGTTCTTGGACTGCTTGTCTTCAGCAAACTGTTTGCTGGCTTTCTTGTGCGTCAGCTTCCTTCTGGGATGACGACCATGCAGACCGAGTTGATGCAGTGTGCGGCGTATGGTCTGAGCACTGACAGGCTGACCTCCCACGTCTTCAACCTCTGCAGCAATGCTGGCAGCACTCATGTGTCTATTTTTTAAAGCCAACCTCTGGATATGACGCCGAACACGTGGACTCAACTTCTTTGGTCGACCCTGGCGAAGCCTGTTCCGAGTGGAACCTGTCCTGGAAAACCGCTGTATGACCTTGGCCACCATGCTGTAGCTCAGTTTCAGGGTGTTAGCAATCTTCTTATAGCCCAGGCCATCTTTGTGGAGAGCAACAATTATATTTCTCACATCCTCAGAGAGTTCTTTGCCATGAGGTGCCATGTTGAATATCCAGTGGCCAGTATGAGAGAATTGTACCCAAAACACCAAATTTAACAGCCCTGCTCCCCATTTACACCTGGGACCTTGACACATGGCACCAGGGAGGGACAACGACACATTTGGGCACAATTTGGACATGTTCACTGTGGGGTGTACTCACTTATGTTGCCAGCTATTTAGACATTAATGGCTGTGTGTTGAGTTATTTTCAGAAGACAGTAAATCTACACTGCTATACAAGCTGTACACTGACTACTCTAAGTTATATCCAAGTTTTATTTCTATAGTGTTGTCCCATGAAAAGATATAATGAAATATTTGCAGAAATGTGAGGGGTGTACTCACTTTCGTGATACACTGTATATATACTGTAAATATATACACACACACCTTAACATTAAAACCACATAGAAGCACTTTGTAGTTCTACAATTACTGACTGTAGTCCATCTGTTTCTCTGCATGCTTTGTTAGCCCCCTTTCATGCTGTTCTTCAATGGTCAGGACTCTCCCAGGACCACCACAGAGTAGGTATTATTTAGGTGGTGGATCATTCTCAGCACTGCAATGACACTGACATGGTGGTGGTGTGTTAGTGTGTGTTGTGCTGGTATGAGTGTATAAGACACAGCAGCGCTGCTAGAGTTTTTAAACACCTCACTGTCACTGCTGGACTAAGAATAGTCCACCAACCAAAAACATCCAGCCAACAGAAGGTCTAGAAGATGACCAACTCAAACAGCAGCAATAGATGAGCGATCGTCTCTGACTTTACATCTACAAGGTGGACCAACTAGGTAGGAGTGTCTAATAGAGTGGACAGTGAGTGGACATGGTATTTAAAAACTCTAACAGCGCTGCTGTGTCTGATCCACTCATACCAGCACTACACACACTAACACACCACCACCATGTCAGTGTCACTGCAGCGCTGAGAATCATCCACCACCTAAATAATACCTGCTCTGTCCTGTGGGGGTCCTGACCATTGAAGAACAGGGTGAAAGCAGGCTAAAAAAGTATGTAGAGAAACAGATGGACTACAGTCAGTAATTGTAGAACTTCAAAGTGCTTCTATCTGGTAAGTGGAGCTGATAAAATGGACAGTGAGTGTATTAATGTTATGGCCGATCAGTGTATCCACAGGACCATGGAAAAATACCTTAAAACTCAATGACTTTTATACTCAACGTCACTCCCAGAACCAACTGACGTTGAGTTTTAAGGTACCACTGTATACTGATGGGCTGTGTACTGAAGTATGAGTGTGCTGGTGGAGGTATTAGTGTAAAAAAGTGATAAATAGATAGTTGTCTTATGTTCTATACACCACTGGATTTTAGGATGTGTCATATTATATAGTTTTTCCCCCATGTGCTGTAAATTGTATATGCAACATTGCTGTGAGGTGTGAATGGAGAAACAAATGGTGTGCATTTGTTTAGTCTGTATCAAGAAAGCACATCTGGATTCAGATGTGGCCAAACATTGAGCTGAACAACCAATACTAACCACATGTGCAGGGTCTTTCACCCAACTCATGCACCCAAATGTTTAGAGCATATGTTACATTCCACTCAGCTTCACATGAGCACAAACCCTCAAAGTTAAAACAATGAACCAAAAAAGTTAGAATTACTTATTATTTTTCTGCCTGATTGTTCTGACCTTTTGTTAACCAGCTGTAAACATGATAATATTTCATACAGCACCTAATACCTGCTGATGCAGTGAGTAGAAGTTTCTGGAAACTTGGACATGGTTATGTGGGACCACAGATGGACGAGCACAGCCGCCAAGCTTTAAGCCCCCAAGAGAAATGGCTTGAGAAGAGACCCAAAAGCTGCTGATTTGACTCTCAGGTGGCCTCAACAAATATTTTGCTTGAACAATTTTATGGTTCCATTTGGCGAGGGTGTGAGAATAGATTAATGATGGTTTACTTAGGATTTTCTCTAATAGACATGCAAATGGATTCCCAGTATTTATCCCTTCTGCTTTATCCACAGCCTGCTCACCTACTGTAAATATTTATTAGTATTATTGGACGAGCTTTTTTTTCTCTTTTTTCTTTGTAGTCTTCACGTCTTCAGCCAGAGTTTAGTCATATTTTGTTAGTACATTTGTGTAACTGTGAGAGAACAATTTCTAACGAAACTTTTATTAGGAAAGGACCATTTTTTTCGAAGCCCTTCAGTCAGCAGTGGAGGGTTGTATCGGTAGAGGTGAAGCGTAACACAATCAGGGTAATTGGATACGACTAGATTAGGGGACAAAATTGGGGGAAAATTGGAGAAAAAGGAAAAACTAAAGAAAGGACCATCATGTTTACTGGTTAATTTGAACTATGAGGCGGAGTTCCTAGTAACCATGAATTAACTTTTGGCTTAAATTTGCTGCTCAGTTGGGCTACCCACCAAAAAACATGGGCTAAATGAAAGGAGCCAAAAAATGTAAATATGTCGGACCCGGGAAATAATTTACATAATTATGGCTCCCAGATGGACGCTTTGTAGTCTAGTTTCAGTTGTGTGCCATTGTTTTCAAATGGTTCATTTGCATTCATGGCATCAAGCAGATGCTTTTATCCAAATGCAGTGCAAGCAATTGAGAGTTAAGGGCCGTACTCAGGGACCATACAGTGACAACCTGGCAGTGGTGGGGCTTGAACCTACAACCTTCTGATCACTGATTACTTCTAGTACCTTAATTGTTGAGTGCTAGATCTTTACCTGTATTTTCCCTCATAGTACAAATTTGTCTGAATGCAAATTGAAGGTTGCTGATACCACCGACATTCACACCCCTCGGGCTTATGAGAGTCCTGATTAAGGGAGATGCAAAACACCTTATTCACCTCTGTACACAGTTCAGTGAAAATCCCTCTGATTGGCTGCTCTTCTCACAAGAGGTTTTGAGACAGCTAATGCTATACTCCATGGACCAATTAGTGCAGTGGGTGAGGCGCAACCCAGGTGTTAGTCACTCCCAAGAATCATTTGGGTAGTTTTGCTTTGTTGAAAGCATTAACAGAGAAAAAACAAGTGCAAGAGAGCTCATCCTAAAAGCTTTGGAGAGTGATTTGGAAAAGTCGTTTCATTGGCACTGATTCTGTGTGCAAATCCTGCTTCTGACATTTTGGAAATGCAAGCAGATATTTTCCATTTACTGGTCTCTTTGACCTCATGGATAAATAAATCTAAGTGCTATATTTAAAGCTGTATTTTACATTTATTTATTTTATGTCAATTGCTAATATTTTGACTTGGAGTGTTTGGAGTGTTTGCTCTCAAGGTAAAGTTTAATAAATTTTTAGCTCGAAATTCTTTAATATCAAATTTTCTGATTCTAGATGAAAAAAGTGACTCACTGTAAGTGTGCAAATGTGAAAAACCACTGTGTTACACTAGAATGGATATTTGCTGCTACAGCAAATGTGAAGTCAGAGAGGCATTCACATCTGTGGGAAGTAAATTGTTAATTGCAAATCCAAAACTAATTTAAAAAAATCTAAAAAATTTAAAGTATTCTATAAATGGGAGCAAGATAACTTTTTATATGATGTATCCCTATTATTTTGTCCCACTGAACATTTAAAAACATCAACACATTGGAACAGTTCAAACTAAAATATCATTGTTCAAATTGTCCATCAGATTAGTACAAAAGCAAAGATCAATGAGGTTGTTACCAAATATTAGTAAACACATAGACACTGTAGATAATTGCCTGATATGTGCTGTGATGGACTGGGACCTGTCCAGGGTGTTTCCTACCTTTCACCCAGTAAATTGTACCCACCACGACCCTGAACAGGATAAAGTGGTAGGAAAACTGACAATGGATGGATGAATTAATGTTTAATAAAAGACTGGCAAGTTGATCTGGCAGCAACATCAACAAAGTTACTTTACTTTAGTTACTAAAGGTACCCAGACCTAGGGTAGTTGTAGCCTAGTGGTCAAGGCACTGGACTAGTAAGCAGAGGGTTACTGCCAGGTTGCCACTGTTGGGTCCTTGAGCAAGGCCCTAAGGCTCTAAGTTGATTGCTTAGAGAGCAGGAGAGAAGTTAGAGCGAAGCACCCTGAACCGAGCACTATGCCTGCGTTAGTATAAAAGCTTAAAAGTGTGAATAATTCATCTGGTTTCCATAACACACACACACACACACACACACACACACACACACACACACACACACACACACACAATGTATACACACAGTAAAGAGGTCCTGTAGAGCTCATTGCCTGGTGAATAATGAAGCAGAGCACTCTAGGATGGCCTGTCTTAGTCTGGCTTTTTTTTAAATGCAGCGTCTGTGACATGAATCTAATTTCCTAGCTATTTCTTCTGGGTGAAATAGAGGACAAAAGCCCGGGGAGGCACATCAGCACATTTGGGTCCGCTCACTGCTTTTGCTACTAGTGAGGAGACAGTAAATGTCGTCCTGAGGTCACACCAACATCTCATCATGGAACGCAGACGTTCTGACGTGAATAAAAGACCTGCCTCAAAAGTGAAAGCTCAGTCTGAAAAATGGAACCCAAGTTCAGAAACTAAAGCCAGGATGATCTATATGTGATCTTTGTTTTTTGCAGTGAGGAATTGTAGAGGAGAAGACAGGGAAGTGGTCGAGGCCGTACAAGTACACACAGTCACACTACATGGCCAAAAGTTTGTATACACTTGAACATTGCATCCATGCGACATCGTTCCAGAACCATAGATATTTCTAAAAATATTTAAATTCAATTAATTTTATTATTTTAGTTTATTTATTTATGCATTTCTCCCCTTTTTCTCCCAATTTAGCACAGTCAATCTGTCTTCTGCTGCTGGGGATCCCTGATTGCATTCAAGGAGGGTATATTTCTGCTCACGCTTCCTCCAACCCGTTCTCAGTACTTAGCAGACCCCTTCTTTTCGCCCATGCTTTCTGCACAGGCGCCTCTATCTGCTAACCACCGTCCTTACACAGCGTTTGAAGACCAAATCCACTTATAGTCCAGTTATCCACCCAGCAGACAAGCAGGCAGAACCGAGGAGTTCAGAATCTCGGTGCTGGAGTGCTAGCGGAATATCCCACTGCGCCACCTGTGCGCCATTTAAATTCTATTTATGAAATTTTCCCATTTTATCCCAGTCTATTCGTATCCAAATACCCTGGTTTTATCTCTCCTCCAGTGCTGCAGACCTCTACCCTGACCTAGGAGGTCTTTACCTAAGACACGCCCCCTCTGACACATAAGCAGTAGCCAACCACTTCTTTTCACCTGCATGAAGTGTGTAGAATAGAGTCACACACTGATCTGTATTATCCCCCCATTTCTATGCAGGCGTCTTTAATCAGTCAGCAGAGGTCATAGTTGCAGCACTCATAAGGAATCCCTCCAGCCCTCCCACCTGGCGCCCGGCCTATTGTTAACAGAGCTGAGAGCTTGAGATCTCAGCACTTGTGGGTTAGCGTGTTTTACCACTGCACCACCCCAAGTGAATAATTGTTATCGATTCTAAATAGATTCTGGAACAAGACTGCAGGAATTTGCTTGTATTCAACATGAAGAACAGACTCTGATGTTAAACAAGAAAGCCTGGCTCTGTGTCAGTGTTTTAATCCATCGAGAAGGTGTTGGATGGCTTCTATTCAGTCTATTATTATTATTCCATTATTTGATGGGAGACTGTCCAAACTAAAACACATCCCCAACTCACAAATGCTAAAGCAGTTAGCAGGATGTATTGTGCACTGCATTTCACCACCTTTGTCTCTTTTTTACTCATTTTCTGACTCACCTTGACCCTGAACCACTCATCAGTCTGGAGCGGTGAAGGTAGAAGACACCTGCCTTTGACATGAGAAATTTTGCCGGTGGCGTTTATTGCTCTGGGTTGATATATGGTGCCAGAAAGAGCCCCAGGGTCCCAAAGCAGCAACCGCTGACCTTCCTCTATAAACTTCAATCATGAAGACATGGCTTCATTTAGACAGAGAAAAAAGCTGCTGATTTTTTCCTACTTTTTTCCAGTAGCTGAGCAAAGTGGAAAAGCAGACAGTCGACAAATCTCACGTTTCTTTACTGCTGTAAGAAAACCAAGTTTCTACAAAGCAAAGCATTGTTACCTGAATGAAATACAGAGATTAAGGAACATTACTGTGTTTTAATTTAATCTTTATACACTACATCTGTAGCAAAAGTTCCATACCTTAGACTTACTTGGCTTTGTAACCCTTTCCAGACTGATAGATTTTGAAGACTTATTCCCTCATCTATCCCAGAATTTCTGTTTATCTTAACATAGTGTTCATGTTCAGACCTTTTACTACACATTGCTAAAAATTAGGATAAGGATTATCAAGAACAGATGTAAACCCTTTATTTGTCATATATACATATACACATGTACAATACAATTAAATACTTTATCTGTATATCCCAGCTTGTTTAGAAGCTGGGGTCAGAGAGAATGGGCAGCTATTATACGGCACCTCTGGACCTGAAAGGTTTAACAGCCCTGCTCAAGTATCCAACAGAGCCAGGATTTCAATGCACAACCTTTCAGTTCACAAGGTTTATCGAACACAGTCATGGACAATTTTGTGTCTCCAGTTCACCTCACTTGCATGTCTTTGGACTGTGGGCGGAAACCGGAGGAAACCCACGCGGACATGGGGAGAACATGCAAACTCCACACAGCAAGGACCCGGACCGCCCAACCTGGGGATCGAACCCAGGACCTTCTTGCTGTGAGGTGACAGTGCTACCCACTTAGCCATCGTGCCACTCCATTGGATGGTAAAATTTGGAATTATTAATTATTTCATAAGTGAAATATTTTACAGCATTATTAAAACTCACGCTAATGTTAAAAATACAGAGAATACACAGAACGAATAAACAAGAAAACCAAGATTAGGCGGTGTCGTTGTTTTCCATATTCCATAATGCTGATACTACTGTAAATTCTCCATACTGATTACGTTTCACACCGGTAATGTAAGTTACTGTAAAACACAGAAGATGAGATCCGGATCACACATCTGTGGTCACCCTGAAGTGTCCGTACATTTCGATTGCGTCAGCACCAGTAGCAGCACCCAGGTGCAGCGCCTCAGGACGCAATCTAATCCAAACCCCTGACATAAGGAATCTCTTCTCGGCTTTCCGCTTCACTGTGAGGGAGGCAACAAGAATGAAAACATCTCGTATGTCTTTTCTCTCATGTGCTGATCTGCTGCTCGGTCATGACATGAAGCGGTCCGGGTTGCTGTTGTTTGTTTGCTCGTTCAGTGATCTGTTTTATGACCGTAATGGTGATGATGTTCAGCCATGAAGATGCACTTTTGAAGTTCCTGTGCTGAAAACCAAAAATCTGAAATGCTTTGAAGTGTGTTGTGGAAACACGCTGGAGCTAAATGTACCAACTGTTTCTCAGAACTGATATTACACTAGATCTTTAAATAGATCTTTAAATTTGTGGCAAATACTGTATGTCCTTCACCTTTGTGGTTTAGAGAAGTAATAATAGGTCAAACAGCTCCTCATACTCTGCACATTAGTTTACATGTTTACACGTTTGACAAATATTCTATAAAACATATCTGGCCATTATATGTTTGCTTTTTAAGTTTTTCTTAAGAGGGATGTCTATATACCTTTGCTGAGGGTTAACTGAGGGTTAAGTACCTTGCTCAGAGGCCCAACAGTGGCGGTGGTGGTGGTAGGCCCAGTCTCACTGTGCCACTGTAATGCATTTGCTTTCATCACATTGTTTAATCCTTCTTTTTTATGTGTTCCAGACATTTTTGACATATTAGCAGTAGTGTCAACAATATAATATTGACCAGCACACCTTAAACATAACATAAATATACTGTACCATACCTGTATTCATATTTAAACCTCATACTTTCCAACTCTGGTGTGATCCTGCCTGCACTATTATAAACAGAAGAGAATGAGCTAAGCTTTTAAACACAAGGAGCCTTTTGAGTGTTTGGCAAAGGAAGTGAGACACACTGAGATGTTCAGCTTGGTCAAGAAAGAATAAATATTTGGGTAGCTCCAACACTTCAAGAATAAGCTTTTTTTTTTAAAAGCGGCGACAGAGATGAGCTAGCCATCCCCCACAATGCAATAAATCCTGACAAATAAACCAACAGCATAAAAGAAGTCATTAATCTAGAAGAGGTTTAAACACAGACCGCTGTGCTTTTAAAGGGGAAACATGAAATAGCATGTTGTGTTGTGATGTTAGAATAATAGGATTCTTTTTTACACTGTAGTTAAAAATGAGTTAACGACATGTAGATCACTGGATGTTACTCCAGTCTCTGTTGGTGTCACTTTTTAATTTTGTTATTTATTTCTCAGATATTAAAAAAGTTCAGTTTCCAAAACTACAGATAAACTTGGAATTAAAAAGTTTTATCTGAGACTCTTTCACTCTGAATAAATACACAACACAGGTGATTATCTATCTATCTATCTATCTATCTATCTATCTATCTATCTATCTATCTATCTATCTATCTATCTATCTATCTATCTATCTATCTATCTATCTATCTATCTATCTATCTATCTATCTATCTATCTATCTATCTATCGTCGTCTGTCTGTCTGTCTGTCTGTCTGTCTATCTATCTATCTATCGTCGTCGTCTGTCTGTCTGTCTGTCTGTCTGTCTGTCTGTCTGTCTGTCTGTCTGTCTGTCTATCTATCTATCTATCTATCTATCTATCTATCTATCTATCGTCGTCTGTCTGTCTGTCTGTCTGTCTGTCTATCTATCTATCTATCGTCGTCGTCTGTCTGTCTGTCTGTCTGTCTGTCTGTCTGTCTGTCTGTCTGTCTGTCTGTCTGTGTCTGTCTATCTATCTATCTATCTATCTATCTATCTATCTATCTATCTATCTATCGTCGTCTGTCTGTCTGTCTATCTATCTATCTATCTATCTATCTATCTATCTATCTATCGTCTGTCTGTCTGTCTGTCTGTCTGTCTGTCTGTCTGTCTGTCTGTCTGTCTGTCTATCTATCTATCTATCTATCTTCGTCGTCGTCTGTCTGTCTGTCTGTCTGTCTGTCTGTCTGTCTGTCTGTCTGTCTGTCTATCTATCTATCTATCTACAGTGGGGCCAAAAAGTATTTAGTCAGCCACTGATTGTGCAGGTTCTCCTACTTAGAAAGATGAGAGAGGTCTGTAATTTTCATCATAGGTACACTTCAACTATGAGAGACAAAATGAGAAAAAAAAATCCAGGAAATCACATTGTAGGATTTTTAAAGAATTTATTTGTAAATTATGGTGGAAAATAAGTATTTGGTCAATAACAAAAGTTCAACTCAATACTTTGTAACATAACCTTTGTTGGCAATGACAGAGGTGAAACGTTTCCTGTAAGTCTTCACCAGGTTTACACACACTGTAGCTGGTATTTTGGCCCATTCCTCCATGCAGATCTCCTCTAGAGCAGTGATGTTTTGGGGTTGTTGCTGGGCATTACGGACTCCACAAATTTTTTATGGGGTTGAGGTCTGGAGACTGGCTAGGCCACTCCAGGACCTTGAAATGCTTTTCATGGAGCCACTCCTTCGTTGCCCGAGCGGTGTGTTTGGGATCATTGTCTCTCACTGATGGAAGGAGGTTTTGGCTTAAAATCTCACGATACATGGCCCCGTTCATTCTTCCCTTAACACGGATCAGTCGTCCTGTCCCCTTTGCAGAAAAACAGCCCCAAAGCATGATGTTTCCACCCCCATGCTTCACAGTAGGTATGGTGTGCAACTCAGCATTCTTCTTCCTCCAAAAACGACTAGTTGAGTTTTTACCAAAAAGTTCCATTTTGGTTTCATCTGACCACATGATATTCTCCCAATCCTCTTCTGGATCATCCATATGCTCTCTGGCAAACTTCAGACAGGCCTGGACATGTACTGGCTTAAGCAGGGGGACACGCCTGGCACTGCAGGATTTGAGTCCCTTTCGGCGTAGTGTGTTACTGATGGTCCCTTTGTTACTTTGGTCCCAGCTCTCTGCAGGTCATTCATCAGGTCCCTCTGTGTAGTTCTGGGATTTTTGCTCACCGTTCTCATGATCATTTTGACCCCACGGGATGAGATCTTGACCCTCAATGGTCTTGTATGTCTTCCATTTTCTTACAATTGCTCCCACAGTTGATTTATTTACACCAACCTGCTTGCCTATTGTAGATTCACTCTTCCCAGCCTGGTGCAGGTCTACAGTTTTATTCCTGGTGTCCTTCGACAGCTCTTTGGTCTTGGTCATGGTTGACTGTTTGAGGCTGTGGACAGGTGTCTTTTATACAGATAACAATGTCAAACAGGTGCCATCAATACAGGTAACGAGTGGAGGACAGAAAAGCTTCTTAAAGAAGAAGTTACAGGTCTGTGAGAGCCAGAAATCTTGCTTGTTTGTTATTGACCAAATACTTATTTTCCACCATAATTTACAAATAAATTCTTTAAAAATCCTACAATGTGATTTCCTGGATTTTTTTTTTCTCATTTTGTCTCTCATAGTTGAAGTGTACCTATGATGAAAATTACAGACCTCTCTCATCTTTCTAAGTAGGAGAATCTGCACAATCAGTGGCTGACTAAATACTTTTTGGCCCCACTGTATATATATATATATATATATATATATATATATATACAGTGGGGCCAAAAAGCATTTAGTCAGCCACTGATTGTGCAGGTTCTCCTACTTAGAAAGATGAGAGAGGTCTGTAATTATTATTATTATTATTATTATTATTATTATTATTATTATTATTATTATTAATCTGTATGTAATAAATAAAAAATACATCTGTCTGTCTGTCTATCTATTTATTCTCCTTTAATTATTTGACCAAAATTTATTTTTTATTTATTACATACAGATTAATAATAATAATAATAATAATAATAATAATAATAATAATAATAATAATAATAATAATAATAATAATAATAATAATAATAATAATATTGATCATATTGATAATAATAGTAATACAGTGGTACCTTGTAACTCAACATCACCTAAACTCAAAATCTTTGAAACTCAACACCTTTTGTCAAAAAATTTGTACCCTTAAATTCAACATGTGTGCGACCGCTGCTTTGCACAACACTTGGCTTGAGCGGTGCGGTAAAATGTCATGCGAACCTGAGACGAATTTGCATTTGTGTGGAATAACCGTCAAATTTACTCTAAAAGCTCCACATGTATCTGTGTTCATGTATCTGGATGTATCTGTTTTACTTTTAAACTTGTGTTATAACTCTGGGTTCTTACGTATACATGACAAATAAAGGCATTTCATTCTATTCTGTGTTATCATGGCTAATGCTGCTCTCAGTGATAAGTAATGTAAAGAAAATTAATTAGGTAAAAGAGCTGACGACACACATTTTATACTGATTTTTATCCCGAGTCTGTGTACATGCTCATATCTTAGTGTAAGTGCAACTTTAAAGCTGGTCTGGGATTATCTATAGTGCTATTTCTATTGTACCAATTAGGCTTTACAGGAAGTGAGGCAGGCCACAGCTGTTTAACACCAGATTAATGGAGTGCTGCGAGTGGCTGCAGGGGTTCTGTTCAGCTTCATCAGTTCAACACAAAAGCTTGCAGTATCTCTGAGGTGATGAATCTACTGCCAGCCACCTGGTTATTATCATCCACCTGTGTTTATTACAGTGTGTATTAACAATCTGGACTTTTCCATAAAAAATGATATTTCATCAGAATTTACATGGTGGGGTCAGTCTCTGTTTGGTATCAGGGTTTTCATGTATCAGTATCAACTGTGCAACTTCAACAAGGTTCAGCTTCTTATATATTATTATATATATTTATATTAAAGCAATAAGCCACGAGAGGCCGTGCATTACTGTGATTTTAGCACGGGGATGACGTTTTTGGCACGACGCGAAGCGGAGTGCCTAAAACTTCTTTCCCCGTGCTAAAATCTTAACAGTAATGTACGGTCTCGAGTGGCTTATTGCTTTTATAAAACGGCGGTCAACATAAAATATAATAAATACAACAATGTTTAATTCATAAATGTATTTATTGTGTATAAACTTACAATAAAGCATTCTTCCGCGACGCAAAATAGTTCGATTAACAGTGTTGCTAGGCAACATGAGGGCGAAAATAACATTATTTTTTTCTATTCAGTGGCGTATTAATATGGAATGATGTGAGGTGGTCATAGGTGTGAGTTTATCGGGGATTTTACAACGGCTTCGAACGCGGCTCAGCCAATCAGATTTTAGGACCGGAACTATCCGTTTTATAATTTTACTTTAATGTACTGTACTTTGAGCTGCTATAATACCCGACTTTCCCCTTGAGATTAATAATGTGATCTATCTTTCTGTCTATCTGTCTGACTGTCTGTCTGTCTATCTTTCTCTTTATCAATATGTATGCCTATATGTCTGTATACCCATCTGTTTGTCTATCTATTTATCTGTGTGTCTATCTATCTGTCTGCCTATTTGTCTATCTACAGTATCTTTCTGTTTGTTTGTCTGTCCTTCTATCTATCTATTTATCTGTCTGTATATATCCATCTGTCTGTCTTTCTATCTATTTGTCTTTGTCTGTCTATCTGTCTTTCTGTTTATCTGTATGTTTGTCTATATGTCTCTCTGTCTATCTATCTGTCTGTCTATTTGTCTGTCTATCTATCTGTCTGTTTATATGTCTGTCTGTCTATTTGTCTATTTGTCTGTCTATCTGTCTTTCTGTTTATCTGTATGTTTGTCTATCTGTCTGTCTGTTTATATGTCTGTCTGTCTATCTATTTGTCTGTCTATCTGTCTTTCTGTTTATCTGTATGTTTGTCTGTCTGTATTTCTGTCTATCTATCTGTCTGTCTATCTATCATTTCTCTATTAATCTATCTGTCTGTTTGTATTTCTGTCTATATATCTGTCTGTCTGTCATTTCTCTCTCTATCAATCTATCTGTCTGCCTGTCATTTGTCTATCAATCTATCTCTTTGTCTATCTGTCTTTTTGTCTGTCTGTATATCTATCTATCTAGGTTTTAAGGATATATACTATGTATTAAAACTAAGTATTAAGGTTTATATAATGTTTTAGTAGATAGGTACAGAATTACACTGTCCTAATAATTTTGGCATCCACATTCAGGAGCTGTGTTAGGAACATGTGTCCACAGATGGGCCTGGCAAAGGCTCTGCACTGCCTGCTTCATTTTAATTACTTGTCTCCAAGCCAGACGTTCATCTTAAGCCAAATAGCCGCAATTATGGTTCAATCAGGCATCCGACATAGTGCCATTTGGAGCAAAACGTAGATGGATGGGGCTTTCTGATTTGCATTTTATCAGGGGGTCTAGCAGTAAGTGGTACATTATTAATATGGTGAGGTCTTAAAAGCTGTTTTGGGTGATAAATATTGGAAGTATGTGTCAAGCATTGGCAGCAAAACTTAATTATGAGTAATTATTATTTTGCTCATTATAACAAAGGTTAAATTGATCTTACTGGTGTTTTGCTTTGTACCACTGAGGTAGGGCGGCACAGTGACATAGCTGGAAGAAAGTGTGCTGCACAACAATATAGTTCCTGAGAACATGGGTTTGATCCTCACTTCCCGACCATCCAGGGTTTGTTCCTGCCATGTGCCCAGTGTTTCCAAGTTAAATCCCTGACCAGGATGAAACGAAGCAAATTCTGACTTTAAGGCTGCAGTCACAAAAAAAGCTAGAAACTTTGATTCATTCATTTTCGAGAGTTCAGTGGCCATACTGGTTCCACTTTCTGTAAGACAAGAAGTATAAGTGCGTACTCTGACATTTCAGAGTAATACAACAATACAAGTTTTTGGGAGCTAAACTGAAAGAAGAAAACTGGAGTACTCTGAGGTAGCTTGTGCATACACAAGGAAACCCTACCAAACTCCATTCATTCAGTATTCTATGAAGAATCAATGAATTTTACGATCATTTAAAGGTGGTCAGGTGGTCATTTAAAGGATTAAATGCAATATCAACGTTGAAAAATAGAATCAGCCTAGTGTCTCCAATTAGAACCTCAATGTTGAAGTTTGAATTATGGGTGAGTGGTATCTCTTTCACCCCTGGAACACCTGCATTGCTGAAAACCAAATTCCTTACTGAAGAGTTTCACTGTGTTATCCAAATGCACCCGGGGCCTTTGTTTGGGTTCGTTCTGTGGCTCACAAAAACAGAACCTATAGATTCTGTAGTATCTCCACTTACACAGAATCCAGAGGGAGGGGCTGAACGAATTCCAGCGGCGCACTCACATTGTGTTCATCGCTCGACTATTTGTTTTGACACAAACCTGACAGAATATGAAGATCAGACGACTGACCTGTCTTAAACAGTAAAAATGGCCACCTCAAGGTTCTAGCATCTGCTCCTGGTAGTAAACATCAGGGTTTCGTTTCTGGGATGAGTGCGGCTGTCTGTTATGATTAGTCTGTCATTGCATTCAATTGTTTGTTTAGGTTCAGGTGTTTCCCCTAAAAGCATGAGGTCTACCAGACTTCTGGAAAACCTCCGTCTAGTAGAGAAACAACAAAAGGAGAAGCTTGGCGCTGGCAGGGGGGAGTCAGCAAAGAAACGGCAAAGTGCCAGAGTACATCTCACAGCGCTAAGCTTAGGAGTACAGAACTGTAAATCAAAGTGTCATTCATTTTGGAGATGCCCGCCAACTTTCCAGCTTCTTTCTTTATGCCAGTCTAGATCACCTGCTTTACTAAACCAGACTGCTTCTGCTATTCTTCTTTACATATTTTAATCTGGTGTATGAAAATACATCACCACAAACAGTGTTACTGATTATTTTAAATATTAAGCATACATTTATTGATCCTTATCTTAAGTAATCAGAAAATGATCTGCTGTCTGTAATGGTCTGGAGTGAACACAAATGGCAATAAGCAACAATTAGCACATGTCCACAATATGAGGCTTCACACTGCACTGCACTGAAAAGTTCAAGAGCTTCTGCACTGCAGATGGATTTTGATTTAGTTTGAAATGGTCATAATAAAAAAAGAACATTAATGTCAAACCGGGATTTAGAGACAAATTGTTGAACCACTGAATGCAAGAACATCTGCTGGAAAAATAATACAGCCTATCTCGTTTCTTGAGAACAGCCCAGTCTGTGTTACTGTACTGCGCCTGGTGTCTCAAAGTGGCACCAGACCCACTGTGACCATGACTAGAATAAAGCAGGAAGCAATAATTGAATTTGTAGAGCCCTTATCGAAAACATCTTGTTCTGATCAATGATATTGCATAAGTTACAGCTCAAAAAGAGGCTGCGATTGGTTCAGCATGTCTCAAAGAAAACATATTCTCACCCTGCCGTATTAGTAGTTGATGTCAATGGTTGTGTAATGATATTAAATGGCGATGAAAAATTATTTTCCCTCTTTATAGTAACAGATTATTCTAGATTTACTGACTTCTGTAGAGATGCTGATTAAAAATGCAGATGAATTAAATATTCATAAGGTTATTTTAGCGAATCCCAGATGAGCTGGGAGATCTCTGCCTGTCACATTTAGCTAATCCGTCTGCTCATCCTAGAATCCTTTTCAACCAGTCTTTAGAAAGATAAGTCCAAGTATAATTCTGACTTTATACTTACTGTATGTAGTTCAGACTCACATATTCTGAGTTTTGTAAGTATTTTTTTCAAAATCGATTTATCCATCCATCCATCCATCCATCCATCCATCCATCAGATCCATCCATCCATCCATCCATCCATCTATCTATCCATCGATCTATCCATCCATCCATCCATCCATCTATTTATCCATCCATCCATCCATCCATCCATCTATTTATCCATCCATCCATCCATCCATCCATCCTAAGAAATCAACCATATTACCAACCAGCAGACAGCCAAACCATTTCTCAGTTTTCAACTCAATACTGTACAGATAAACAACATCCTTCATATAATTTTTATTATTGTATTTTTAGCTTTTATTTTAAATCCTGACCTGGGTTTGATTTATTTTGTAAGTTTTTGTATGCTCCTATTTGTTTCCTATAGCTTTTCCCAATTAATCTGCCAAACTCAGGTTTTATCCTCCCTTTTGGTGTCTGTCTAGGGGGGAAGTTAAGCTCACTTTCTCCATATCTGCCTGGATTCCAACACAAGGTATTATCCACCTCACAAAAACATGCAGATGGTATTAAAGTTAAAAGCTACTAAATGTACTGTGGTTTTTTTGTTTTGTTACATTTAAAACTTCTGCTGCGAAGTCTGAGACGCTCTCCGCACTGTGTGAGACCGAAAATGGCATGCACAACTGGACCCAGCGTGGCTGCTGGCCGTCGGACCTCAGTAAAGACAGCTGCGAGGGACTGGAGGAATCATTTGTTCACAGCGGCTGTCTTTTATGGCTGGTGCTGACAATGTGGCGAATGTTGAGGAAGTGGGCGGCTGTCTCTGGCTCTCATCCCTCAGCAGGCCAGATGGTAGGAACACTTGTTTCACCACTACTCCCCTTGGCACCTACAACATCCCACACAAACACACGCACACAAAAACAGTTGCTCAGCTGTCAGCTTTGCTCAATCGCAGAAATAGGGAGGTCTAACTTTTAGCACACATATCAACAGCTGAAGTCAGACTTTTAGATACATGAAGGATCATATAGTGTATGTCAAGTCTTGGAATTTCCTCTGACTCAATAAACACTTATTCTTTGTTCAAAAACATTTAAGATTTTGTGGTATAGTATAAGTTTATTGTGGGTTTTTTGACAATATCCTGGTCTGGTATATACGAGGGATCTTCAAAAAGTTTCCACACTTTTAGATTTTGGTTGGAAATGGTGAGGGTGGGAGGAGTAGTAATCGGTCGTGTCTGAAAGACTGAGAGAACTTATGGTCTGGATTTAGCACCATCTGATTTCCACCTTTTTGGACGCTCAAAGAAGCTCTAAGGGGAAGAAGATTTTCATGTGATGATGATGTGAAAGCAGCGGTGCATCAGTGGCTACACGCTCAACCCAAAACATATTTTGTTGATGGCATTAAAAAGTTGGTACGATGCTTGGAAAATGCATCGGAAGGTGACTATGTAGAAAAGTGATGTCATTTGTTTTTTAAATTCGTAATAAATAGAGTTTTAAAGGTGTGGAAACTTTTTGAAGATCCCTCGTATAATACAGTGGTTTCTTTCCTGCAACGTTAGACAAAAAAAGCCAAACTGTCACCTTATGCTAAGAAAATTGCTGAAAATGCTGAAAGCTGCTGAAAAAGAGGTGACGCTGTCCACAAGCATGCAAGCTTTACACAGTTACTGTTACAAACCTTTGTCAGCCTTCAATGGTGGCAATTTTGGTGCTGAGGCTTACCTCTTAGAGGCCAAGGCCAAGGTCCAGGGTAAAGCATTTTAAATTTATGGTAGATCTATTGGTTTACTTCTGGTCATCCAGTGAAATTTTATCTAAGCATAATAAAATTTGGACAGTTTCTTCTTTTTTTTTTATGACAGTTGTAGCCTAGTGAATAAGGTACTGGACTAGTAAGCAGAAGCTTGCTGGTTCAAACCCTACCTCTGCTGGGTTTCCACTGTTGGGCCATTGAGCAAGGTCCTTGACTGTGTACTGTCAGTCGCATTGGATAAAAGCATCTTCTAAATGCCGGACATGTAAATGTTTTTATCTTGGTAAAAATGCTGCTATGTGTAGTTTTTATTGGGTTCAGTCGAATCAGCCCTGTCTATAAAGGCACGAGCAGCAATAAAACATAATTACTGATAGAAATCGGGAAGAACTTTATACACTAAAGTTACTGTATGTAGCTTTTCAGTCCAGCATATTAAATAAATCAACCCACAATAAACTTTAAACATTTTGTAGGTCTTTAATAGACAGAGTAGTGCTTGTTTTAATCATTAAATCACAGAAAACAGTCTGTTACAAAAAATGTTAAAATCCCTAGATCTACAGTCTTACATGTGTATTTAAACTTTTGACTTCTAATATTGGTTTATACACAAAAGGATCACAAATATCAGAATGTAATCCCTATTGATGTTCTATTTCGGCTTTAATACCAAACAAGAACTGGAGCAAAGTCAGCTTATACAGACTAATTACTTTCATCAGTGTTCCCATAACGTCCAAGGAATTTTGACATCTGCCCCAGCATACATGGGAACACAGATGTGCAGAGAACTTCAGAGAAAAAAAGAGAGAACACATCCTTGATTTCTGCTCTATTGCAGTAATGGGGTGCGTTGCTGTTCGTGATTGAAAAGATCTCGCTGGTTTCAGGGGACGTTGATGAGTCTCAAGGCGTATTTTTGTGTCTTTAGTGCTAAATAAAAAGATTAATTTCCTGAACTTGAGGTAATTTAGCTATTTTCTCATGAAGTAGATCAGTAAGTGGTCCTATTCAAAATGATTTTTCCAATTTTTAGATTAGACTGTAACCACCCTCATCAAATGTTCTGCACGAACAATCAGAATGTTTTTACTCTATAAACTGTAGCACATTATGAACTCATTTACACAGCATGTCTGTAAGCACACCATCAACTGCACTGATACGCTGCATGATCATACTTATATGGACACCATTTGAAATGAGTGGTTTTGACTATTCTAGCCACACCCAATATGCACAACACTACAGGTACATCATATCAAGTATACACCCATGCAATCTCCATAGATAAAAACTGGCTGTATGGTGGGTAGTAAAATATTAAATGGGGTGGCACGGTGGCTAAGTGGGTAGCACTGTCGCCTCACAGCAAGAAGGTCCTGAGTTCGATCCCCAGGTGCGGCGGTCCGAGTCCTTTCTGTGTAGAGTTTGCATGTTCTCCCTGTGTCTGTGTGGGTATCCTCCGGGTGCTCCGGTTTCCTCTCACAGTCCAAAGACATGCAAGTGAGGTGAATTGGAGATACAAAATTGTCCATGACTGTGTTCAATATAACCTTGTGTGAACTGATGAACCTTGTGTAAGGAGTAACTACCGTTCCTGTCATGAATATAATCAAAGTGTAAAATGTTAAAATCCTAATAAACAAACAATAAAACATTAAGTGTGTCACTAAACAGCAGCTTTTATCATTTTAGTCTGTCAAATACCTATCTGGTCAACGCTTAAGCAGAAATGTCTAGGAGCATTAACAGTTCAGCAGTAAACAGCTCACAGAATGGGTCCATCAAGTATTGGATTATATAATACATAAAACAACACACTGTGGATCTGTGGAAGCAACGTTAGTATAATGTCTGTAGCTGAAGAACCAGCAAACACCTTAGTAGGAGTGTTAAGGTCACCATGTGCAATGCCAAGTGTTGGCTAAATTGATGTAAGGCACACTATTATAGACTCTTGAGCAGTGGAATGATTAATAAGACTGAATAATTAATCTAATAATGGCACTCCAGGGTATAAATCTGGGTTTGACAGATCACAAAGAATTTTTACATACTGTAAAATGTATTGCACCAACTGTAAAGGTTTGATGGAGAGGGAATAATGGTCTGGGTTGGTTTTGCTGTTAGGAGAGGGTTCCTGTTTCAGTTTGACAAAGCCCTGTGGACAAAGTGAAGACTTTAAATAAATCGTTTGCTGACTTTGGTGTACAGACCCTATCCAACACTTTTGAGATTCATTAGAATACTAAATGAAGCCGAGGCTTACTGCTGAGTATCAATGCCACAATACTAATGCCTTCATGGCCTAATTAAGTAAACTAGATCCAAAATCTAGTGTAAAGCCTTTTCAGAAAAGTAAAGGCTGTTAAAGCAACAAAGTGGGCCAACTTGAGATTAATGTCCATGGATTTGTAAAGTCTACAACATTTCATCTGTGTATCTATTACAGAAAGTTGGAACCAGATATTCAGATACGACTCTACATGATGATTGAGGATTGGGTTCTGTACAGTGGCAGACTCAAGCCATGCTATGGAATTATTTTACCAACATGTCCAGAATGTCTGCCCGGGAGGGCTGTGAGCTGTTGCATTATACCCGTCAGACAGAGTGACTAATGGACGTGATGAATTCTGTTCATAAAGTGTTTGGTTTGGTGCCAGAGGCTGAGAAAAGGCGTCAGGACGGCAGGGCGTCGTCACTATTAATGACAAAAATAAACAGTGTTAATTCATAATCCAGTACAATGTACAATCTACAGTGCTGAAGGATTTCTTCCAGTGCTCATGTGTAAAAACACTGGAAGAATTATTTAATTAATTAATTTGTGAAATGTTAACTTGGACACTAGTGAAAGTCAAGCATGTTCTATTTGTTCATTAATTCATTGTGATGGTGGTTTTAGGTCAAAAAGATACTTACAACTGGTTAAATTATCCATGCTGTGGTCTAGAAAGTTCCACAATGTTCCATAGCTTTTTTTGGCAGGACTCTTTAATACTTTGTAATGATGACACTACAGTGCCAACATAAATAGGGTTTATTTAAATGTACATGTTAGACTCAGTCAAAAGCATTAAAACAGACAAGTAAAGACATTTTACAAGTTAGAAATGTCAGTTTGACATATTTTAACCACTTTTTGTCCAGAAGTGAGGCTGGAAAAACCCGGTCACTTTATGCTGAGAGAAAATGTGTCCTGAAGACCAGATGTAATCCAAGAACCACCTGAAACAGATCTGCCGTGATTTAGAAGCAGTTGGAAAATGTGTTTCTGTCCACAGTCAGGTTTTATATAGCCATGCGCTTGAAGCCTGCCATTCAAGAAAAAAGCCTCTGTTTTAAACTCAATGCTTTTAATGCTGGTCCAAAAAGCATATTGGAATTTACTGTCAGATAAACTTTATTTGTGGTTATTAGGCCACAATCACCAGAAGTAAATTGTGGACTGTACTGTAATGTGCCAGAAAACCAATATATTTTGTCAAACCAATTAAAGTGGTCAACCA
This sequence comes from Trichomycterus rosablanca, assembly GCF_030014385.1. Taxonomy (NCBI): domain Eukaryota; kingdom Metazoa; phylum Chordata; class Actinopteri; order Siluriformes; family Trichomycteridae; genus Trichomycterus; species Trichomycterus rosablanca. The sequence goes on along the minus strand of NC_086008.1, from coordinate 9,039,321 downwards.
TACATGATGGCTTTCAAGACAAGTCTATGGACATATAATCATAATCACACAATAATCACCACAATAATCTCAAATTTGTAAAGGTATTTCTAGAGAAATCACTCAGATACAGGAAAGAACAGTTGCAGAAATCATTGAAAAGGCAACACTGTATGACAGGTGTTTTTTACTTCAGCTCTAATGTGGTTATGTTTTTAATAATATTTCTGGATACTAGTGTGTGGAAGCAAATTATTAAATTATAAAAGAAAAGTTTGGTTTAACTCCAGAAACTCCAGTGGCCTGCACAGAGCCCTGACCTCAACCCCACTGAATAGCTATGGAATGAACTGGAACATTAATTGGGGCTTCCTTGACCAACTTCAGGCTCAAATTTCTACAGACATCCTTCAAAGTGTTGTGAGAAGAGTGTCTGTTGTTATGGCTGAAATATCACACAGATGTCACTCTATTTGTTCTTGGAATTAGGATGTCCAACAGGCTTATGGTCAGGTGTCCAAATATTTTTGCCCATATAGTGTAGCACTCTCCAACACTAGCGTTATCAAAACAGCAATTGAGGAAATAGAATGAAGCTTTTCACAGTTACTCATGACTCTGGTTGGTCCAAAACCTTATTAGGACACTTCAAGTTTGGTTTTCTGTTATTGTGTCACACTATAGTGTTCAAGTAGAGCATAAACCCATATTACTTTATGTTGGACAGCAAAACAAAATACACAGAACTCTCTTTTGTCCAAGGCCTGACAGTATCATACTGCTATTTTCTTTTCAGTCTGATAAAATCAGTGGATGTCTACAACAAGAGTATCATCAGGAGGCTTCCTGTGGTCTTTCTGCCACCTCCATCACCCAGGAGACACCTTGGGATAATGAAACGCCACACATGTGGTTCCTGCACGTCAAAAGAAAGCAATTCCTCCATAAGAGCCATTAGATTTTATAATTACTTCAGAGGATGAGCCTGAACCTCTATACGATGCTTTAAGAACCAAGGCTTGGCTCTCAGTGGTATGTTAATGCATTAAACATGAGACACAGATGCTGCGCTCTGGAACCTGCTCTCCCAAGAGACGACAGGGAGGGGTATTAAGGAAAACCAGGATTCTTGCTTTAGGTGAATAGAAAAAAACAGTATTCTTTTTTCCTGTGTTGTGTTTAAACTGTGTTTGTTAGATTGCTGGAGATATAGAAGCAAGAATGTAAAAAATACAGCTGTTTTTGTGGTTCATGAACCGGGCACATCTCTGCTCAACAAATGAGAAAGAGAGAGAGAGAGATGAAGCCAGGTGGCTGACCCAGTGTCATTGGGAAATGTTTCGGTGACCAGTCAGACCTCCCAGTGGATAATGTCGACCGCTCAGACACGCTTCACAAAAACCAGGTGGTAGAGGTCATGGTCACATGGCCTACCTGAAGTAGTTATGCATGTCAATGTCTAGAAGGAATACACAGATTGGTTAAGTACACGGATGGTGCTGAAATCTTGCCAAACAAGAAACTTTTCCTTTCTACTGTTTGATTTGTACATCACATGATATTGTTTGCAAAGATGCACTCACATTCTACTTATATGTTTACACAGCCCATTATGTTACAGCTGTGCTAATGCTAACATACACCGATGAGGCATAACATTATGACCACCTCCTTGTTTCTACACTCACTGTATATAGCTCCACTTACCATATAGAAGCACTTCACTGTTCTTCAATGGTCAGGACCCCCACAGAACCACCACAGAGCAGGTATTATTTAGGTGGTGGATCATTCTCAGCACTGCAGTGACACTTACATGGTGGTGGTGTGTTAGTGTGTGTTGTGCTGGTATGAGTGGATCAGACACATCAGTGCTGCTGGAGTTTTTAAATACCGTGTCCACTCACTGTCCACTCTATTAGACACTCCTACCTAGTTGGTCCACCTTGTAGATGTAAAGTCAGAGACGATCGCTCATCTATTGCTGCTGTTTGAGTTGGTCATCTTGTAGACCTTCATCAGTGGTCACAAGACGCTGCCCATGGGGCGCTGTTGGCTGGATATTTTTGGTTGGTGGACTATTCTCAGTCCAGCAGTGACAGTGAGGTGTTTAGAAACTCCATCAGCATTGCTGTGTCTTACTCATACCAGCACAACACACACTAACACACCACCACCATGTCAGTGTCACTGCAGTGCTGAGAATGATCCACCACCTAAATAATACCTGCTCTGTGGTGGTCCTGTGGGGGTCCTGACCATTCAAGAACAGGGTGAAAGCAGGCTAAAAAAGTATGTAGAGAAACAGATGGACTACAGTCAGTAATTGTAGAACTACAAAGTGCTTCTAAGTGGTAGGTGTAGCTGATAAAATGGACAGTGAGTGTAGAAACAAGGAGGTGGTTTTAATGTTTAGTGTATGTATATATCTGTTGTCAAAGTACTGAAAGCCTTAAACATAGCCAAATGGGTAAAGCTAAAACAGTGTAGTATGTAATTAATGTTATTCTGTATGCCTGTTAGCAATAGGTGTGGATAAAATACTTTAACTTTTGGCCCTATAGAGAACATTAATGCATTGGTGTAGCCTGTTTATGGCTTAAGTTAAGAATCATTGTTCCAACTTACCTAACAACAGTATTTTCAGGAATAGGAATCTTTAACCACTTATACAGCGTGTTAGAATACACATTATTATATTGCGTTTTTAGAACATGCCTGGAACATTATTTTTGTTAAAGCGTCCTCTATGTAAGCAGGGTAGAACTATAATTGGCAGCAAAGGAAATCTGTCCCAGTTGCCTTTAAAGTTATTATTAGTTTTATTAGATTGCCGCTGGAAACTCACATGCCCAACTTAAATATGTCAAGTATCATAAGACCCAGCATGAGATATGTTGCATATTTCCTGTAATTGGTTGCACTTTGCTGGAAACTTCTTTACTGACTCTGTCAGCTCTGTCCACTGTATTTCTGCCTGAAGATGAGCCAGTGTTATGTTTGTTTATATTTAAATCCAGATGTTTGTGTATATTTTAATCCAGGCATCTGTACCCCATCTAGTGAGAACCTGGGGGTCTGGAAGCCACTTGGGTGCATTTCAGGTAGTTGGAAGAAGCTAAACAACTAAAAGAGGCCAGAGATCTTATAATTTCCATGTGCTTATCGGCTGTGTTCTAAAAAGATGGGGTAATATTCACGGCAAGTGCATTTGGTTCACACACAAACCTCGTAGAGGCAAGAGACATGGTGAGGCTAATATCTGGTCTCCATGTCAAGTCACAGTAAAAGAACCCATGCTATGACCTCAGCTGTACTGTAGGTGTACAACTGTGTCCTGTTTATAAATGCACATGCATGTGAAATATGGGTGTGGTCCTGCATACACATATATGTGTGTGTATGTATGTGTGTGTGTGTGTGTGTGTGTGTGTGTGTGTGTGTGTGTGCGCGCAGACTTAGCTATGTATGTAACTAGCTTTGCATTCCCTTCCAGGGAAACCCATCTTGAGTACAATGGTGCTCTTGTCTCAAGGTGTCGTGGAACAGAATGTATCAGACACAAGATTGAATGGCCCTAAAGCATGGAGGAAGCTGAAAGAGGGGGCGAGGCAGTGCCAGCCTGCCACCAAAGAAGCTTTTGACAACGGGCCAAAACAGATGGCTGGGAATGGAGAAACAAGGTCAGAGGACAGTGAACACAACTCTCAGCCCTCCTTTGGCCTCAGCACATTCGATCCAGTGGAGCATCATCTGATGTTCGTTTCTCTTTTTAATTAAAATGGATGGTATGGAATAAGAGCTTGCTTGTTTTCACTGGAAGGTGCTTAGGGGAGAAGAAACGCTACACAGCGGCATTGTGTAGTCCCTCTTGATGAAAAGAGCTACTGTGTCAGTGGCTTGGAGTGCGACCAGTCAAAGATAACCTGGTCCTGATTGATAAGAGCCACCACAATGTTAGGAAGACATGTATCTACATGGGAGTTGATAAGTTACGGTAACACGACCTCAGGGTGGTCCACCCCACATTCACGCTCACACAATGCACCCCAGCTCTTTTCCATGTTTCCGTGGCCTAATCAGCCCCTATCCGATGCCTTCCTGGCCTCTGTCAGGCATTGCGTGATGCTCACATAGTGCAAGTCAGTCACACAGGAAATGGGTCAGCAAAAGTGCTAACACATTAGCATCCTTTTCAAAAGACGTTTTCACTCCTTCAAAAAAAAGCTTTCCAAACAGGTATTCAGTAAAGAATCTAGACACTATATAGATGGGGTGACCGCAGGTGTCTTAACTCAGAAAACCTAATAAACATATTTCAGTCAAACAGAAGCTGACCAGCTAATTTTTGCTTACACTTTGTAGCTAATATTAGCGGGATAACTGATAGCTATTATTGTGTATATTATATTTTTGTAAATATAAAGCATTCAGTATGTTGTAAGGCCAATACAGATTTTGAAGGCTTGTTTGTTTTTTTTCCCCTTTTTCTCCCACTTTAGCGCATCCAATTTATGCCCGTCAATCATCCACTCACTAATGCTGGTCCCTGCTCCTGATTGGGGAGGACAAGACTGCTCCACACCCCCTCCGACACGTGCGCAGCAATCGAACATCTTATCACCTACACTTGATGAGTGCAGTGCAGTACAGCGCTGTGTTCGGAGAGCCACACCCTCTACCGCACTCCTTTCCCATCTCCGTGCAGGCGCCACCAACCAGCCAGCAGAGGTCGTAATCGCAGTAGTCTGAGAGAGAGTCCCCATCCGATTTAATCCCACCCCTATCTGAACAACAGGCCAATCATTGTTCATGTGGCCGCTCAGCCTCAGCCGGCAGGCAGAGCCGAAATTCGATACGATGTATTCGAGATCTCAGCTCTGGTGAACAGCATGTGTTTTTACCGCTGCGCCACCTGAGCGGCAGGCTTGTCTTTTTAATCAAAATCATTAACAAAGCAACTGGAGTTAGCATTAGGTGCTACTGAAATTTAAGACGAGTTAGATAAGACAAAAACTGAGCTTCAGACAATCACTAAAGATACATTTTGTATTAACATGTTTTTCAAGCAAGCATAAGCAAGCTTATTTATTTTTGGTACTAATGCTGGACTGTGACACAATATTGACATTTTATTAAATCTTATGATGGTTTCTTCTATTATGTCTTAAAGGCTAATTGCTAGCTAGCCACACTGTTATATTTAGTCATTAGCTACCTTCTTTCGTCTATATTTTTCAGTTGCCTAGCAACATTATTCTTGTGATTTTAATCACATGAGATAGTGGGTTTTTTAATTCAGTAACTAGATCTGACTAAAATTAATCCTCTGTCTTTATGAATCAAATGGGTTTAGCCACACAGGGCGCTATATATAACAACCGTTTTAAACTGGATGCTCTGCATTGTTCCTAGGTATAATTAGTAAATCAGTGAGTGAACTGCTCTACAATGGACTGGTGCTTTGGAATAGGCTTTATATCATAACTTTCGGATAATTAAATGCACACAATAGCTTTCATGAAGCTGGTTGATTGAGGAACCTTAGAAGTAGGGAGAATAGAAGGCACACATCCATGACATTAGATGGCAGTGATTAACTGTGAACAACTTATTTTCATCCTGAAAGATTTCCTGTATGAAGACATCACATTCAGTCATAGTTATTCAATAGTGATGGGCATTCATTGATTCACAAGATTGTGGTATAAAAAAACATGAAAGGTCAAGAGATCAACTAATCAACGTCTATTCAAAACTCTTACAGAACCTTGAAGCATGCTCTATATGGCCAATCAATATGTGATTAACACTGCATGCACACCATATCATTTCTTGGCCTAGAAGAGACAGATATTAATATTTAGTACAATAAACACACTATATATTGTAGGTTCCAGAGAAACCTTAAATCCAACATTCAACTGGTTTAGAACTTTTTAGCTGTGATTAAGGATGCATTTATGTTATGTGAACAAAAGTCAATCAATATGTTTAACTGCTGTATCATTTTGGGTCCTTTCTCCACTTCTTAAATGCAGAAGTTGGATTGGCTACTTAATATTGTCTGTGATGCCCTGTGATTGAGTGGCACCTGTTACTGGGGTGGCACCAGACCAACTGCGACAAAGTTAAAGAATTAAGCAGTCAGTAAACCTGACTATCTGATGAACATTTGATGAACATTAGATTAATAACACACCTCTGTTACAGCTTTCGTTATATTTATGTATGGTGTATTTTATTCAGCTGTTAAATCCAAATCCAAATCCAAATGTAACGCTCTCGACTAGGATATATATAAATTAATATATATATTAATTTATAATATATATATATATATATATATATATAATATAATGTGATATTTTATTTATGCGCGTTTGTGTTTTTTGTTATTTTCTATTATATTTTCTAATAGCAAGACGATAAACTTCTTTCTTCTGTGATGCGCGATTCATATACAGTTCGGTTCACTTTGTACGACTCCTTTAAAGAGTCAGAAGAGTCGGTTCGTACGCGAAACATCAATGTACCTGATTGCGTTCATTAACCTGAAACAATGGACTGTATGCAGTTCTGATTTAGTAATAAATAACACCTGGCTAAATTACATATTATACTATATTATAATATTATAGATTTATAACTCAGTAGCCTCTTTAGCTAACTATTTAAATAAACAAATATTCATACATTTACATGTTACTTTATGTCTGATGAACTTATGTATATATATATATATATATATATATATATATATATATATATATATATATATATATATATATATATATATAATAAGATCCACCGTCAGATTTTTTGTCTGATTCCTTGACCAACTGTGTCCCATTTTCTTTTATAATTTTTGATATTAGATAAAATCTGTTGTTCTATCTACCTGTGCAGTGTTAACTGCATGTGACACTACTGCCTCAAAACACAAGGCATAATAGATGCCAATGCATATTTTGCAAGATGTTTTTTCTTCAATTATTATATTATTATTAGCCTGTAGCTAAATATATATTCATTTAAGTTATATGGCTTTGTGGTGGTTAATATTAGGGAATTGTGAAAGGCTCTGGGCTTTCCATGTTGGGCTACAAAACTAAATAAATTGTATAATGGTGATTAACTTATCACATTATGTTCATTTTGGTTGTTAATGTCTATAACTGTACAACAAAAACAAGTATATTAATGAATGAGGTAATTAATTTTGTTAGTTATAAGGTATAAATTAAAAAATCTTCAGCCATTTGTTTTTTTGTTAATACATTAGTCATTTATATGTCATTCATTTATAAGTTCATTTATTTATATATCTTCAGTAGGTCCTGGTCAGAGTTATAGTGGGTTCAGAACCCATCCTGGAAACTTTGGGAGGCCAAACTTCCTGGACAGGATGCTTGTCGATTACAGGGCATCAGAAAATTGTGCATTTAAAATTTCTAGTACTAAATAACTAGTTTCTGAAAAAAAAATCCCTCAGCCATTACAATTATTGTATGTTTCCTAACCACAATTACTAAAGGTGATTGTGATTGATCCTTAGATCCCACTGTTCTACAGGTCCATCATTATAATCACTGGAGAAGCCCAGATAACCAAACTAAAGCTTTTTTATTCTGGACACATTATGAGAAGAATCAATTAAGTGGAAAGGCAATTATGACTGGAAGAGTAGAAGGTAGAAAAAGGGAGAGGACGGCCAACAAGATGAATGACTACAATTATAGTCGTTGATGAACAAGCCATTAGGAACCTGAAGACCCACAAAGAGGACAGGATCTTCTGGAGAAACACTATTCATATGGTGTTATAATAGTAACAATGATAATATAATATAAATATAATAATAATAATGTCAAAATAACGCGCCATGCAACTGTCACTGCAATTTACACAAGGTTTTATGGATAGAATTGTATTTATCTAAGACACATTTCATATAAATAGCGACTTTGCTGACAAAACTTAGACACAGTGAAGGTTTTAAACATTAAAACCACAAATAGGATTTTGTTTATGTCTGTATTGAGCATAGCGACCCTGACCACAATGATGTGTTCGATTACAATAAGTAAATGATTTGTAGGTGGTGAATTGAACGGATTGCAGCTTGTGTGACCTAGTCAAGACATAGTCATCTCTCTTGATGAATCCCAGATCAGACTATCTGATAATGTATGAAACCTTGGTGTTGTCCTGGATAACCAGCTGACCCTTTCTCCTCAGGTAGCCAACATGACAAGATTGTGCCGGTTCCTCCTCTACAACTTCAAGAAGATTCATCCATTTCTCTCCATGGAAGCCACTCAGATTCATGTCCAGTCACTTGTACTCTCACGGTTGGACTACTGCAACTCACTCCTGGCAGGTGCGCCAATGTCCACTACTAAACCCTTGCAGCTCATCCAAAATGCAGCTGCTCGGCTGGTTTTTAACCAACCTAAACACTGCCACATCACCCCACTGCTGCGTTCTCTTCACTGGCTTCCTGTAGCTGCCCGCATTCAGTTTAAAACACTGATGCTCACCTACAAAGCCAAAAATGGACCAGCATCAAGCTACCTTCGAGGTCTAATCAAACCCCGCTCTGTACCACGCAACCTCTGAGCCTCTAGTCTTGCTCGACTTGATCCTCCACCCAGAACTCGAGGAAGACAAGAATCAAGGTTCTTCTCTGTACTTGCACCCAAGTGGTGGAACAAGCTTACCTCTTTACTAAGCACTTAAGCTGACATGCACTTACTAATGCTCTTATTTATTTCTTGCATCACTGTGGCTTAGTGGGTAGCACTGTTGCCTTACAGCAAGAAGGTCCTGGGTTCGATCCCCAGGTCCTTTCTGTGTGGTTGCATGTTCTCCCCGTGTCCGCGTGGGTTTCCTCCGGGTGCTCCGGTTTCCCCCCACAGTCCAAAGACATGCAGGTGAAGTGAATTGGAGACACTAAATTGTCCAAGACTGTGTTCGATATAACTTTATGAATCTTGTGTAATGAGTAGCTACTGTTCCTGTCATGAATGTAACCAAAGTGTAAAACAAGACGTTCAATTCCTAATAAACAAACAAACAAACAATTTCTTGCATTTAACAAAAACACACCAAACTTTGATTCTAACAGGGTTTTTTATTCTTGAATTGTTGTCTTCTTATACTACAGTAAGGTAATGTTCACTATGGAAGCACTTTTGTAGGTCGCTCTGGATAAGAGCGTCTGCTAAATGCCGAAAATGTAAATGTGTGAGTCGATTCACTTGTTCTGAAGACTCGACTCGGTAAATCAGTGCTGTCCGTCTGCGCTGTAGTGCAGGCGTGTGGTGGTGCCCGGGGGCGGGCTTTCCGCTAAACCTGACTGTAGGCTGAATGACTATCGATCACTCGGGAGAAGTCTGGAGGGGGAAGAAGGATAGATTTCCTGAGTGGAGGACGAATGCAGTGTGTGTGAATGGCGTGGACGGCTCACGGTTTCATCTCTAGGACTGTTTTCCGTTCGGACTTTGGTTAATTTATTGGTGAATTAAAACTATACAGCGGGTCGCTCTCCAGCTGCGGGAGCAGACTCTGTCTCTCATAAAGGACTTCGATTTATTTAATATATTGCTTACTGGGTGGGACGCTTGTGCCTCGGTTAGAAAGTGTTGTTGTGATTAAAGGTGATAACAGGGGGTGAAGTTTGGAGTGGAAAATTGTTTTCCAGCCGTTTGTTTTTGAGCGGAGTCCTCGAGTCGCTCCTCACCGCGCTGGATGGATGGGCATGGGGCAAACGGGATCTTACTACCGCGGGGCTGAGCGCCTTCTTACCACCTCTCATCTACTGCTGCTCCTTATCGTCTCATTCTTGCTCAAAACTGGTAATAACTCTTTTTATTCATTCATATCATATAAACTAATCTATACACAATGCAGATTATACTTGAGCTCTGAGCCTGACACTTACAGACGTCCTTTATTGGTCCTCAGTGAAACTGCCCCATAAAAACACGTTGTTATTGATCAAGTCTGTCCTGGTCCACCTTCCTCTGCAATCTCAAACATAAAGGTTTAACTAATGCTTCCACAAGAACCATTCTGACTTAAGAAGATTTTAAGTTGGTCCTTGTCCATATTGAACTGCATTTCTAAAATAAAAGTTATTAAATTATTATTATTAGAAAATTATTAATTAAATAAAACATTGTTTTTTGTGTTCTCACTACATGAGAAGTAATAATCCTGCTCCACAGTCATCATCTTTGTCAAATATGAAGCGACATAAAAGATTCCTAGAAGAACCAATTTTGGCTAAATAACTAATTAAAGATTTTAGGTTGGTCCTGGTCCACCATCGTTCTTAACTCGAAAACATAAGTTAAAGAAATAACTATTAAATGAAGCATTTTGTTCTTAAGAAAGAAAGACTGTTGTTGGTTCTTGTCCACCCTCATTGGCATTTATTATTCTTGAATCCTTTTTGGCTTTATAACAATTATTTTTAGGTCGGTCCTGTTCCACCTTAATGTGCAGTCATATTCATCCAAGAAATGATTCTTTGAAGAACTATTTTTTGTTTTTGGAATAACGTTTCAAGCCATTCCTGGTCCGTCTCAGTTTTCAATCATAAAATGCGAAGGATGCCCATAGTATATGGCTCTAGCCAGTCAGCTTTACATATTTTAGTTTTATTTCTAAATAAAATAAAAAGCGGTAACCATTGACCATCCAAAGAAACACAGCCAAGAACCTTACAATTGTTATTTATCAATCCCTTTTCCATAAGTATTTTTATTATTCTGTAGGGAACCAACCATTTCTGTTGGTTCTCTAAATGAAATTATTATTATCTGGATAATGACTGTTTTTAGATAATAAAATATGCACAATAAATTATATAAACTAAATCAAGACCCTTCCACACAATGTTTGAGATGGAAAATTCTTTACCAAGAATTTTTCATTCTTTTAATATAAAAAAACCCATTAAATCACGATTAATCACGGCTAATGATCCTTTTCTTAATTTTTTTCTTAGATGTAAGATGTTGGTACTATGCACTTTACAGTTCACCAAGTAGATCTTTAAATTCATGGACATTTTTTATTGGTTCTGACTGTAGCTGGCTTATAAAACATATTATTATTGATCAGGTTTTTTCTGGTCCACCTTCATCTGTACTCTCAAAATAAACGTGGTACAAAAGGTCATTTAATTATTTACATTTGGTCTCCTAAGATTTAAAGTTCTGGTCCACCTTAAAATACAAAATAAAGATGCCATATATTCATTTCTCTACAGAAGGTTCTGGGAATCACCCTGAGGTGCAAACAAAAAAAATGTAAGGCTAGGGGGCTCTTTGACAAGAAAGTACGGGGTTAACATCTAACTAACTCATTATGAACACTTTCTGCTTCCCATGAGAGATTGTTAGTTTAGTGGATAGTTTAGTGCATTGGTTTTGCTGGTTTAATTACCATTTCCTGACCAAAAACATTTCACATAATATAAGCAATTATTGTGCAAAGTATACTTAAGTTAAAATGATTTATCTGTGACATGTATGTGCTTTTATGAGTGAACATAAAGCCTGGACATTTTTTATTGACCAAAATTGGTTCTATGGTTCTTCTATCACTTCTAGCACCTTTATTTTTTGTAGGCTTGTTACTACAAATTAGATTACATTTCAACCAGCTGATCTATATTTGTGTCTCTTATTGGTCCTGATTTAAAGTGGTCTATAAAACACAGTATTATTGGTTCTCCTGGTTTTTAAATGTACGTTTTTTTATGGCTCATAATGATCCATGACTTGGATAATCATCATAATAATCATAAAGTCAGTGTTTTAAAACCTACACATCTATAAATGTCAATCCTAAGTCTTTAGCCTCTGTTTTATCTTGTATGTCTTCTTATAATATTTTGTTCTTAGATAGGGCATCACACTGGGCATTTTAAGCAGATGTGTGCCACTGATCAAAACACAAACATTATTAATGCTAGATTTTCCAATTTTAGAATATTCGTTAGTACTTAGTTTTGGAAAACAAGGCTTGTACTGATCATACTACACTGGTTCAGTGCTTTGTTTTTTTCCGGTTAAGTGGCTGAAGCGCCTTTTAAACCAGGATTTAACTAAATACAGCTAGTTTAAGCTGGTTAGTCTGTATGTAATGATTCTCAGTGTTTGGGTGTCAGTCTTCGATTGAGGGAGTGTTTGTGTTGTGTGTCATGGTTCTTCTTATTGATGAATGGCTCATAATGTCATAGGGTGTCCTTCATTTTTATTTATAACAAAGACAAAGGAGGTGTTATCACTGTAAATCTGCAGGGACACTTACACATTATAAACAGTAAGTCTTTCATGTTTTGTTTATGATCTAAAAACATCTGTACAAATGAAGGCAATTAAAGATCTTAAAAGATCTGTTTTTTGCACGAGTGGTAATCCATGACCAGTGTCATTTTTAGAAATCATGCTTCTGGTTTTTTGGTTGAAATAGACATTTCTCTTGGGGAGAAGAGTTTGATCAGCAGCGTCTCATGTGTCTCGAGTGTCTCAAGTGTCTCATGGCTCCTCGATTTATTACGACTTTTTTTTATTACAAATAATTTGTAAGTGTTCGATTATTAAATGCAATAATCTTTCATAACATTCACAAATCCATATTGTCAAGTCAGTTCTTGATATTCAAATGTTTGCCCCTTCTATCTGAAATGATCTGTTTCATTCACAGTTAATATAGAAATGTTGCATAGTGGTTACCATCCTTTTAAAGTCATGCTTCTAAATTCAGGGTGTGTACAGTCTGTTGGCTATATTGAATTAATGGCAGCATGAATACCGGCGGTTGGTGCTGGTTGGTGCACACAGCTTGATAGTAAATTGAAGACAACACTTGGTAGGACTGCCTATTATATTGCTTAATTGTTAATGTGAAATTTGCCAAGGTGACCACTGTATGTTTTTTTCACAGTTTCTGTTGGGTTTTTTGGCAAAAATAGTAAAATGTATTTTTATTTTCTGCAATTAGCAGACGCCTTTATCCAAAGCGACTTACATTACAGTTACAGTATACAGTCTGAGCAATTGAGGCTTAAGGGCCTTGCTCAAGGGCCCAACAGCAGCAACCTGGCAGTGGGGCTTGAACCAGCAATCTTCTGATTACTAGTCCAGTATAATCATAGTTATGTGTAGCTAAGGTGTAGCTACCAAAGTGCCAGCTAAAATGGTTCTGAATTAAAATGTGGAGTAGTGTAATAAGTGCTTGATACCCTTTGATGGGTTGGTGTCCAATGCCGAGTCCAGTGTTTCTGGGATATTCTCTTGATCCACAGTAATCCTGACCAGAACAAAGTAGTTACTTTTAATGAAAGAAAGAGTTCCCAAACTGGCTATATAATAATTAAAAAAAAAATGTCATCTATTAAATTATTGCTTAATATATCTATCTATTATCTATCTATCTATCTATCTATCTATCTATCTATCTATCTATCTATCTATCTATCTATATATATATATATATATATCTGCTAAATGCAGAAAATAAAAATACATTTGACCATAATTATTCTTTTTTCTACTTATTGTGCAGTTCTAGATGCGCTCCTATTGTTGAAAGTGACATTACCCAGTCTCTCTGTATCTGGTGTTTCACCCTCCCTTTCAGGTTGTCTTGTGTGTGACATGCTTTATCCTAGCAATTTGTAGATTGTGTGTTGTCTCTTTGTTGTTCTGATCCCTTAATCACTAAAGCTAATTTCTGGTGTCATTGTATGACAGTGTGTAGCATGTGTAAAGCGAGTGGCTAGAGGTGCTTGAGTAGAAGAAGTTCAGAATACTTCAGGCTACTTCAGCATAGCAGGGCTCAGACAAATTACTTTTAAGTTGTTTAGTGCTGCAGAGTTGGTGGATTTCCAAACAGATTTCCAAAAGGGAGGTTTGATTACATTTGCCTGGATTGCTTTTAGAACAGCAGCATATGTTGTACCAGTAGTTTTTTTGAGGTTTGTAATAAAGAGAAAAATACTATAGGGGGCATATTCAGAAATACTGTATAATCACATATAGATATTATGTATGTATAAGTGTATGATAAGGTTAATATGTTGGTACGGTGAATGTGTTGGTATAGGTTATATGTCAAGTTTCATTATCAAGTTGCTTGGTCCTAGCTTATGGCAATTTTTGGAATCTTTTAACTGATTTTATTAATTTAAACGAGATTGTGTGCTTTCATTAGTAGCTGGCTTAGATCATTTTACATTAAACCTGAAAAGCACATTGTTTACATTGTATACATTGTTTAACATATAATCTCCTGTACTTAGCATCTAAATGAATAAACTATTAAAGTTGGTATGAATAAAATTGTAATGAAAATGTAAGATGTTCTACCAGGCAAATAGAGCACTACATGACTTCCACAACTTACTTATGGTAAACTTTTTTATTAAGCTCATGTAGTGACTGGGAATTCATTTAGGATTTGTCATAAATTTGTCATTGGTCAAAAATAGAATTTTGCATTGTTTTAAAATTATGTAATGTAAATATGGTAATACATTTTAAATCATAGGATCATCATAGGACATGATAGTATTGCTAAACAAACAGTATTTGTGGATCTAAATGAAAACTTTATTCATATTTTTGAGAATAAAAGTTAAAAACCTCACAGCTTTAAAAGTGATATTTTCTGCAGTTGGAATTACTTGGTAACATAAACGTTTTAAATTGATTTATTAAAGAAAATAAGAAAATAATTTACCTTAATCATTAATTTTTATTACAACTTTTATTACAGCTATCTGGTTGTAACATGATGCATATTTATTACTAGGGATGTAACATTGCACCACAAGACAGTTAAAAATCGATTCACATGTGTAACGATTCAAATCGGTTTACATGTATAATGAATCAATATTTACTTTGAACAGCAGAGGGCACTGGCGCTTTTCAGCTCGCTGGTTGACGTCACTACAGGGTTGCCAGGTTTGGAATTTCCCAGCCAGATTTATTTATTTGAGGATACTTTCTTTATTTGTATTTTTCATTTATTTATTTAATGTGAGGTTTGTTTTAAATTTCATTTCAGTTTTTTTATTTACACAAAAAAGGAAAAATCTGGAAAATATCGTATCATGAACCCAGTTTCGTGAATCACATCGTGGGTAGAGTGTATCGTTACATCCCTATTTATTACATATTTTCAAGTAATTGTTTATAAACGATACGTGTATGAGTGGTCTTAATTGCTGACACATTTCAGTTGTTTGTAGGAAGAAATCTAGTACTCATAGTAAATTAATTCAGTGTAATAATGCATTTCTATGTTTAACAGATGTTTCACAGATGGATGTTTAAGTTAAAGATTGGGTAAATGAATCAAGATTTGTAAACCCTTTTGAATAACCTTATTTTTTGCATTAGTTTCTAATGTATTTTGGTCTGCAATGTATATTTTTTCATTGTTATATCTTGTAAGTACAGTATTTTTTTTGCTTTTTTTGTAAGTACAGAGGAAGGTCTTATGCTTCCATGCCCCATTCTGCTAATTACACATGCTTTATTTAATACTAGATACTAAATACTAATTCATTCAGAAACCTGATTATTTAAATAACCATGCCTATCCCTGAAAGAAAGCAAATCTTAGAAAAGTCGAAGCACGCCTTCGTAGCTGGAGACATCATTGGGACTCGGTGGGACTACGCTCCCCCACTGCAGGCAGTTGTTAAAGTTCACTCCTGTAGGAGAAGGAGGTAGTGGGGGGCGCAGTTGACCTCTCTGCCCCAGCTAAATTCCACATCTTGAAATTTCACTCACAGTGCACACACCAGTGCTGCGAGGGCCCCTTTCGCAGCTGAGAAGCGCCTCACCAGCGAGTGCCTGGCCACCCTGAGAAAATATTTCCAGTGGTTTTAATTGCAACAAGGGTGTGCTCTGTGCTCCGAAACGACACACTTCAGGCCTGCAAATTAACTCAGC
Organism: Trichomycterus rosablanca; assembly: GCF_030014385.1. Lineage (NCBI taxonomy): Eukaryota > Metazoa > Chordata > Actinopteri > Siluriformes > Trichomycteridae > Trichomycterus > Trichomycterus rosablanca. Next base: position 9,023,359 of record NC_086008.1, on the reverse strand, counting down.
CTGTGAAACAAACACCTTGTTTTTTCCCCTCTCGCTCGCTCTTGTGCTCTTTCCGCCTCTGGTTTATTACGAGTTGGGTTTTATGATCTTGGCTGAATGAAAAAGGAACACCACAGACTTTGTTCTTTTTATTCCTGAGACACTGAAGCCGTCAGTTTACGTGTCATTTTTAAAAGATTTTTATTATTTATCTTTTGCCATAAAACTTTTTTATGATGCTTTTATGTTCTATAGCTTCTAATGATTTTGATCTATCCATTATAAAGAGGAAGTTTTGGTGGTTAATGGTTAACTTCCGCGTCACTATTTAGCACTACGCTAACACCCTTCCACAGATGGTGCGAGTTTGATTTGTCCGCCATATTTACCACTAATAGTTTATGATCTGCTGCCCCCATCTGGGAGACCCCCCGAGACATTCCATTCCTCATGGTTCTAAAATTACAACCAGCTTTAGGGGAGGAAGACGACTGGCCTACTTTCTCCTCCTTGTTCCTCCTCTTATCAAGTGTCCCAGTGTACACAGTTGTTGTTACTGGTGTGACTGCGTATCCAGTTGCACCGCTTAACTCATGACAGTGTTTTTGAAGTTGCAGTTTCAGGTGACAGACTAATTGTGTTTAAACTACCTAGTGATGAAAAAAACAGCTTGCATCCATGACTATAAGGAATTGGATTAGGTTGGATTTGCTCTTTTAGAATAAATGGTTTTGTTAAGGCAAAGTAAATACATTTTAGCATTAAAACCAGATACTTCCCTTCATTACAGGTAGCGTCTTATTAGGGTTGATTATTGTTTGTTATTTTTACAGTATGATAACTATTTAAATGCTTTTTATGTATTGTTCTTCGAATTTTGTGATATATAAATATATAGAGTAAAACAGCATATTTGAGCAGTAATAATGTCATTCAGGACTACAGATTTATCCCTTCAAATGAATTAACACCGCACACTTAGCTGGCTGACGTTACGATGTTATGACTCCTCATTATTGTAAATCTACCACACTTGTTGCATCTAGAAATATTTTCCTATGATTTGTTGGTAAATAATCAACAAAATACTTAATTTGAGAAAAATTCCATTACTGTAAGTAAGAGTCTTTCAATCTTGAAGAATCAGAACAGGAGGATGGGGAATCATAGTAAGTAATATATTGTAATGAAACAGTCCACTGTCTCCTAAACTACTACAGAGTATACTATTGTTGTCATTTAGTTGGGTGGTAATTATTCTCATAAATATTTTGAGTGTGTGTAGACTGCCAATAAGTAAAAGATTATAGTCACATCTTGCATTTTGGAAAACATACATACTAGCCTAAGGTTAGTTTCTTTATCCCCATTATTCTTCACATGCACATTTTGGTCTCAGACTGGTGTCAGAGGGCAACATCTTGTTGATGCCCCCACATCCAGCTGGGTGAAGCGCTGGAGGCACTTGGGTTCGCTGCGACATGAGGTCATGCCGAGTCTCTGTGAAAACCCTCTCTGTTTAAGATGTTTGTGGCATACTTAGTTAGGATTTTGTCACGTTGGAGCCTTGTGTTGCTACATTTCTTATTGTACAGAATGATGAATGTTTAATGCATGAAAGTCCATTATTCAGTGTGTTATACATTTGAATATAAATTGAATTGTTTGTAATCTCTTGTATAACAGTGCTGTTTGGATGGATCGATCAGTATTAAGGGAGTGTGATTTGATTTCAAATGATTGCCAGGGCAGGCTTTGCCTATACACATTGAATTTCTAATCCGGAGGAATCTCCAACCCAGACTCAAAGGCTACTATGCTATACCTGCTATCAGTATAGTAAATGTACTCAGATTTTTGTGCTTTTATAAATGAAAATTGTGTTTACAAATAATTAATGAATTAAGAATGAATATTTCTCTTGATTGTTTTTGCAGCATTGCCTCTCCCATTTAGTACTTCTATTTAGTACTACTCTATCTTTTAACAATTACTGATCTGGACAAGTCAAGGTTAGCTCAATCTTGCTCCAAAGCATGTAAAGCTAAATGCAGCCTCTTTTCGAACTACAGTTTGTGCAAAACAGATCCAATTATGCTCTCTGCACTCCTGGCTTTGACGTTGTAGTAATCGTACTTGCTATCTTCTAATGATTGGGCAAATAATGCTTTCTGTTGCACAATCTTAATATACAGTATAGTTTGACATCTGAGCAGGGCAGCACGGTGGCTCGGTGGGTAGCACTGTCGCCTCACAGCAATAAGGTTCTGTGTTTGCATGTTCTCCCCATGTCTGTGTGGGTTTTCTTCGTGTGCTCTGGTTTTCTTCCACAGTCCACATGCAGTCAGGTTAATTGGAGCTACAGAATTGCTATAGGTGTGAATGTGTGTTTGTGTTTGCCCTGTGATGGACTGGTGACCTGTCCTGGGTGTGTCCTACCTTTTGCCCAGCGAATCAGACCCACCAAGACCCTGAATAGGATGATTTGGTGGTAAAACAGTCATGTTTGATAATAATTGATTTTTTTTTTTATTAAATATGTCATTGTGTTGCAGATCAGCTCTCACATTTACAACTGAATTTAGGTTATTTGGATATAATATTGGTATTCTAACATTAAATATGTAATACATTATTGTCTATAAGTCTGGAGTATTTTCTGGCAGGGAATTTTGACATTCCTCCATTTACAGAGCCTGAAATCGGCTGTTTTCCTTTTACCACATATTTTATTAACTGCTGACCAAGTGAGTTGATATTACAAACATTTTATGACTACAGAGATCCCACCTATGATGAATTTTGCTATTAAAAACATTCAAAAGTAATGATGGAAATAATAAAGGTCTTTCAGTGGACATATTTTCAAGCCTTGCCCTTGTCCACAACATGGCTTGAGCAGCGCCTCCATATTGTTTTACAGCTTGTCGGTGAAACCTAATCCTAGCGTGCTTTGTCATGCCGGCTGCAGTGGAGGACGCTGGGCGGCTCTTCCGCCGCTGCACTACGCCATCATCTGATAATCAAATCGGACAGATTTGAATGGGTTGCACTTGGCAGGCTGCAGTGGGAGGCCGCTTACCATGCAAGATTGAGTCATTACGGGCGTGTTAATGGAGCGGATGAAGTCGATATCAGATTATGAAAGGCCACATCTCTATCTCTCTGTGGCTCTTTTTTTTACTCTCTGAATCTTCTTTTTACTTTCACTCTTTTACTTTACGCACTTGAATCACACTTGAACGAGTCACGTAGTTCAGTAATGGTGTGTAATGTTCGTTTCCCGATCTCCTGGGCGTTTGAATTTATGCTATGTCATCGCCCGATAATGGAGCGAAGTGCTTTGTGTGTGAAAATTGCATAATCAATATTGAAACGGAGCCTCATTCCATTTTGAAACAAACAAACACCATTGTGGCCCGGGTACAGGCTGAGCTTTTACCAATGCCAAGTGCATTTCCACTTTTAAGTGTTCCACAGGAAGCTTGTCAGAATAACCTAAATATTTATACTCAGTTTAAATGGAAGCCAGGGCTATCAGCCTACAGTAAATGTCACGGCTCTGTAACAAGCAGCACTACTTTTTTGAGGGAGCATTTCATTTGATCTTATTGGTGCTATAAAGTAGTCCTCTGTTGATAAGAACAGCTTTTACTTGCTTTTACTTGCTTGTTAAGTCGACTCTTTGCCCCTGTGCTGCAGTAACACAAGTCATGGAGTCTGACCTTGAACATATGCTGACATGTCACACACAGCTTCAGAAATTCTTATTCTTATTTGGACATCTGGGATGTAGCTGGAATTTTTTGCACATTCTCTACACATGCAGTGTAAAAGAGTTTTTTCAGGGTGTTGCAAGTGATTTGTAATCAGATAAGAAATTGTCCATGACTTTTGACATTAAAGACTTGAACTGATGAATCTTGTGTAACCAGTAACTACCTGTGCTGTCATTAATGTAACCAAAGTGTGTAAAACATTACATTAAAATCCTAATAAAATAAATAAATACAATTTTATGATTTTTAGACATTCACACTTTGAGCTTAGGCTTGTGCCACATCGCTTACCAATAAAAACAAAATCCATTTTTTTATATTGCAACTGAGAACCAATAACATACATGCTATGTGCTGTACCACTCAGCAGTCCAGTTTTGTGTGCTTAAAAAAGTGTATACATACATACAGTGTATCACAAAAGTGAGCACACCCCTCACATTTCTGCAGATATTTAAGTATATCTTTTCATGGGACAACACTGACAAAATGACACTTTGACACAATGAAAAGTAGTCTGTGTGCAGCTTATATAACAGTGTAAATTTATTCTTCCCTCAAAATAACTCAATATACAGCCATTAATGTCTTAACCACCGGCAACAAAAGTGAGTACACCCCTAAGAGACTACACCCCTAAATGTCCAAATTGAGCACTGCTTGTCATTTTCCCTCCAAAATGTCATGTGATTTGTTAGTGTTACTAGGTCTCAGGTGTGCATAGGGAGCAGGTGTGTTCAATTTAGTAGTACAGCTCTCACACTCTCTCATACTGGTCACTGAAAGTTCCAACATGGCACCTCATGGCAAAGAACTCTCTGAGGATCTTAAAAGACGAATTGTTGCGCTACATGAAGATGGCCAAGGCTACAAGAAGATTGCCAACACCCTGAAACTGAGCTGCAGCACAGTGGCCAAGATCATCCAGCATTTTAAAAGAGCAGGGTCCACTCAGAACAGACCTCGCGTTGGTCGTCCTAAGAAGCTGAGTGCACATGCTCAGCGTCACAACCAACTGCTGTCTTTGAAAGATAGGCGCAGGAGTGCTGTCAGCATTGCTGCAGAGATTGAAAAGGTGGGGGGTCAGCCTGTCAGTGCTCAGACCATACGCCGCACACTACATCAAATTGGTCTGCATGGCTGTCACCCCAGAAGGAAGCCTCTTCTGAAGTCTCTACACAAGAAAGCCCGCAAACAGTTTGCTGAAGACATGTCAACAAAGGACATGGATTACTGGAACCATGTCCTATGGTCTGATGAGACCAAGATTAATTTGTTTGGTTCAGATGGTCTCAAGCATGTGTGGCGGCAATCAGGTGAGGAGTACAAAGATAAGTGTGTCATGCCTACAGTCAAGCATGATGGTGGGAATGCCATGGTCTGGGGCTGCATGAGTGCAGCAGGTGTTGGGGAGTTAAATTTCATTGAGGGACACATGAACTCCAATATGTACTGTGAAATACTGAAGCAGAGCATGATCCCCTCCCTCCGGAAACTGGGTCGCAGGGCAGTGTTTCAGCATGATAATGACCCCAAACACACCTCTAAGACGACCACTGCTTTATTGAAGAGGCTGAGGGTAAAGGTGATGGACTGGCCAAGCATGTCTCCAGACCTAAACCCAATAGAACATCTTTGGGGCATCCTCAAGCGGAAGGTGGAGGAGCGCAAAGTCTCGAATATCCGCCAGCTCCGTGATGTCATCATGGAGGAGTGGAAAAGCATTCCAGTGGCAACCTGTGAAGCTCTGGTAAACTCCATGCCCAGGAGAGTTAAGGCAGTTCTGGGAAATAATGGTGGCCACACAAAATATTGACACTTCAGGAACTTTCACTAAGGGGTGTACTCACTTTTGTTGCCGGTGGTTTAGACATTAATGGCTGTATATTGAGTTATTTTGAGGGAAGAATAAATTTACACTGGTTTATAAGCTGCACACAGACTACTTTTCATTGTGTCAAAGTGTCATTTTGTCAGTGTTGTCCCATGAAAAGATATACTTAAATATCTGCAGAAATGTGAGGGGTGTACTCACTTTTGTGATACACTGTATATTGTTACTGATGATTTTTATGTTATTGTGAAGTACAACCCCAAATCAGAAAAAATTGTGACAGCATGGAAAATGCAAATAATTAAAAAACACAGAGTTTCTTACATTTACTTTGACTTATTTAATTGCAGACAGGATGAACCTGAGATATTTCATGTTTTATCTGCTCAACTTCATTTCATTTATTAATAAACATCCATTCCTGCATTTCAGGCCTGCAACACATTTCCAAAAAAGTTGGGACAGTAAAGCATTTACCACTTTGTAATGTTGCCATTCCTTTTCATCACACTTAAAAGACGTTTTGGCACCGAGGATGCCAAGCGATTTAGTGTTTCAGCTTTTATTTTGTCTCATTCTTCCTGCAAACACGTCTTAAGATGTGCAACAGTACAGGGATGTTGTTGCATTTTTCATTTTAAAATTCTCCACACATTCTCTATCAGGGACAGGTCAGGACTGCAGGCAGGCCAATCCCATTCCCATACCCTCTTTTTCCGCAGCCATGCCTTTGTAATGTGTGCAGCATGTGGTTTTGCATCGTCTTGTTGAAGAATGCATGGACGTCCCTGGAAAAGATCGTCTTGAAGGCAGCACATGTTGCTCTAAGATCTCAATGTACCAAACCATGATTACAATCGCCTGTTGACATCACCTGTTTGGAATCACATCATTATTTAGTTTTTTCACCTCATTACTAGCCCTAAATTGCCCCCGTCCCAACTTTTTTTGGAATGTGTTGCAGGCCTGAAATGCAGGAATGGATGTTTATTAACAAATGAAATGAAGTTGAGCAGATAAAACATAAAATATCTTGTCCAAACTGTCTGCAATCAAATAAAAGTCAAAGTAAATGTAAGGAACACTGCATTTATATTTTATTAGCATTTTCCATACTGTCCCAACTTTTTCTGATTTGGGGTTGTAAATTTAAATGTGATAACTTGTTTGTTTCCTCCCGTTCTTTCTCCAGGTGGAAGTCAGGTTCAGACTTCTCAGTGCCGTATCCAGAAGTGCACGGGCGACTTCGTCTCGCTCACGTCTCACCTGAACCCGTCTCTGGATGGCTTCGACATCGAGTTTTGCAAGGCGCTGCGGGCCTATTCGGGCTGCACTCATCGGACTGCCAAAAGTTGCAGAGGCAACCTGGTCTTTCACTCAGCTGTCCTGGGTATCAATGACCTCATGAGCCAGAGGAACTGCTCTAAAGATGGCCCTACGTCCTCCACGCACCCCGCTCTCACTATCGAGCCCTGCAACTACCACAGTCGCTTTCACTATCATCAGGCCGCACCAGCTATCCCGGGCGCAGGGCTGCCTGGGGTACCGGAGCACCCACGGCCTCACTACTTGTTCTGTGGGTTGTTTGGAGACCCACACCTGAGGACTTTTAAGGACCAGTTTCAGACATGTAAGGTAGAAGGGGCGTGGCCTCTAATAGATAATAATTACCTGTCAGTTCAGGTAACAAATGTCCCGGTGGTGCAGGGATCAAGTGCCACAGCGACCAATAAGGTAAGTTTTTATTGTTTAGTTTGTATTTATACAAACTATAGTTTGCATATATAATGGAATCTTGATTTAACGGACTAAAAGGGTGGAGCACTGGTCCGTAAAATGCTATTGTCTGAAACAGCAAGGTTCTTTCCAGGGGGTGCAAAAATATACAAAAACACAACACTAAGGTCCACAAAAGTGCTAAACATGCACATATTACATGCACATAAACAGTAAAATGAACTATGTAAATAGATATGTAAATATGTCATGTAAAACGAGTAAATAAATATTAAAATTGAGGGTTTTTTTGCCGTGATCATATAGTGGGGACTATCTTTCTAGTCTGAAACACTGCTGGTGGCTACTAGACCAGTAATGGTGCATGACTAAGCACTAGAACATAAAACACAGAGAAAAAGACGAGAACAAAGTGAGCCTCCTGACAAAATAAAGCCTATCACTAATGTAAACAGAGAGACATGTGCCGGCTAGCGTACCATTACTGAACTACTGGTCTTCGTACGCTTCTCACAGGAATTTTAAGCATTCGGACCGGACATTAATTTTTTCCGATTTTGTCCGTTAATTCGTTAAATGGAGGTCCGTTAAATCAAGGTTTCACTGTACCTCCTAATAGCCCCCTAGCGACAGTAACTCATGCTGCCAATAAAGATCAATTGTTAAAGCCATTACACTTCAAATGATTTTGCAGTCATAGCCTAGTGGTTAAGGTACTGGACTAGTAATTAGAAGATTGCTGGTTTAAGCCCCACCACTGCCAGGTTGCCACTGTTGGACCCTTGAGCAAGGCCCTTAACCCTCAATTGCTTAGACAATATACTGTCACAGTTCTATAAGTCGCTTTGGATAAAAGCGTCTGCCAAATGCTGAAAATGTAAAATGCACTAATGCACTTAATGCACTAACTGTAAAGGAGGTTACAGGTCCATAGTGTTCCTAAGAGCTTTTGGGATTTTGTAGAAAGTCAGCAGTACACTGAATCCATGAAACTATTACCTGAAATGATTCTGTTAAGCACTTTTAAATCATGCCTTGGTCAAACCAAGTATTTATGGAACCACAGCCAAGCAGGAACAGACAGGGGCCTTCCCTAAACTGTTGCTACAATGTTGGAAAACTTAGATTTTCATTTACATAGCTGTTAGCTATGGGTATTATGGGTATAGTTGAAAAACCTAAACTAAATAATTAGGAGGGATGTGTAAACATACACTCTAAGGGTTTAGGTGTGTTTTAGCCAGACCCAGTGTACACACACCCACACACACACACACACACACACAAACACACACACAGACACACACTGGCCACTAATTAAACACACTATTCTAACAATATTTGCGCTTATATATAGATCAAAGCAATGAATGTGTGGCTACTATAGATCAAGGTTTTTCAAACCCTGGGTCATTGTAGCCTAGAGGTTAAGGTACAGGACTAGTAATCAAAAGGTCACTGGTTCAAGCCCCACCACTGCTAGGTTGCCACTGTTGGGCCCTTAAACAAGGCCCTTAACCCTCAATTGCTTAGACTGTACACTGTCACAGTATTCTAAATCACTTTGGATAAAAGAGGGTAGGTCATGAGCCAAAAAAACAGGTCGCAGAAAAAAATCATTTGAACAGGCACATTAATACAAAATGAAGTTGTACACGAACGCCCCCTTGTGGAGGCTTTACGTTACATCTTGTGAACCACAGTGGGACCAGTATATTTCATTTTGTGTTTCGTTTGTGTTGACGCATTGTTTGTGTTGCCTGGGTCACGGTAAACATCATGGGTACAATGTGGGTCATTTGATAAACCTTGATATAAATTATATGCTACTTAGAAGTGTGTCCACATACTATATTCTACACAGAATATTACTTAAGTTGAAACTGTGAAATGTGCACAAGCTACTTCAACTTTGACCGAGTGTTCACAGGTGCTGCTGGAATAAAGCACAGTGCTCAGGTCTTGTGACTAACACTTGTGACTTGCATTTGTGAAAGTAATGTTGTTAATGACTGGATATAGCCTGAGCTGTGGCATGACCCTTAATAAGGTAGCTGTGAAAGAGCGCTCTGTCTCTATTTTTCCAAGTGTATGGCTGTCAAGACCTCACACACGCGCACACACCTACCAAGACAGTCTGTTGGCTACTGGATGCTAAATACCAATTTGTCTTCCAGTGACGGAAAGTATTTGCTCAGCGTGGGATCTGTGAGATTTCAGGCATTTACTTTCCTGGCGTAACAAAAGCTGGATGAAAGTTCAAACCTTGCTGAGTGAGGTGTACAACACTTCAGCACTTCAGCATACCAGTCTAATATTCTGAACTAACCACCTCCCATCTGTGACCTTGTGACTTTGGAGGCTGGGGCGCATTTTTTAACGTTCTACCATAATTATTAGCACACACTGCTCAACTGAGGCCCTTTCAGTTGCCTCACCTAATGGCCAGCTAATGGTCATTTTTCATCCATGTCATGGGAACAAAGCTTGCATTCATCCTGCACTAATGTAACACCACACATCTTGTTAGTCAGAAGGGCTTCTTCTGCTTAACGTGTTATTTAACAGCGCTGGATAGATACACATGCAAATACAAATAATTTCAATTTCTTTTTAACTGCCTTAAAAATAGCCAGACATATGGATGGATGGATGGATGGATGGATGGATAGATAGATAGATAGATAGATAGATAGATAGATAGATAGATAGATAGACAGACAGACAGACAGACAGACAGACAGACAGACAGACAGACAGACAGATAGGTATAACTTTACACGTCTTAAACCTATAGTGCACATAATGTAAAGTATATATATATATAATATAAATATATGTTATATATATGTATATATAATTTGTATGTAATATATAATAATATATGGAAACATTCATATACATACATATAGTAATGCATGTATATAATGTATTCTATTATATATTTATATACAGTATATATACAGTATATATATATATATAATTTCTATGTAATATATAATAATATATGCAAACATACATATATTAATGCATATATATATATATAATGTTAATATTAAGTTATATACAATTTCTATGTAATGTACAATAACATATGCAAACATACATATACAGTAGATCCATATATAAATGCACACACACACACACACACACACACACACACACATATATATATATATATATATATATATATATATATATATATATATATATATATATATGCACATATGTATACATACAAATGTGCAAAATATGCAGCATATAAATATACTTATATTAGTAATAATAATACAATAATAATAACAAAAAACTCAGTTTTACAATAGTAATACATAGTAATAGTAATACACAAGACCTGCATTAGTCACTTTGTGGGGTTTCTGAGTGATTGGAATGTGTGTTGGCCCTGTCCCATGATACCAGATTCCTAACATTGGAAAAACCTCACCTCTTTGGGGAATCAGCTAGCCACAATTAGGTAGAGTCGTATTTACTGTGCTACTAAATGACACAGTATAAACTTTTTCGTATTACTCACCACTGTATAAGTCAAAACTTTTAGACTTTTTGGCAGCAAATTCCAGAGTTAATGTGCAGCTGTAATTTGTATTTTCATTACAGTTTACCAGCATATCTTAAGTGTAATCTAGCTGTTTAAGGGGTCATGGTGGCACAGCTGTTAGAGGGGGTGTCACATGGCACCATATGCAACAGGTGTATTGGTGAGTGTAAGTAGTGAGAAAAAGTGTGTGTGTGTTGCCCTGCAATGTCTAGGGTTTGTTCCTGCCTTGGATTTAGTGTTGTTGGGTGGCACCAAAAACCATCAGGTGAAAGGTTGGAAATTCGAACAGGTCATCCCGCCCTAGCAGACAAGGTAGCCAATTTGTGTCTGCTGCAGGCACTGCCAATTATGCTCGCTAGATAGTGCTCAACCGACCGGTGGCAATGCCGAGTTTCGAACTGATAGCGGAATATCTTTTTAAAAAAATGTCTGAAATTCTTGGAAACAGGGTTTGTACATGGATAAATAAGTAAAAAAGTATAAAAATGTATTAAAAAAGAATTAAAATCTATTTTTAAATTATCTCTTTATATTTATTTATAACTAACGAGCCGATCACACTATGCTTTGTTTTTTTCAGATCACCGTCATCTTTAAACCATATCAGGAATGCACCGAGCAGAAGGTCTACCAGGCCGTTACGGATGACCTTCCGGCAGCATTTGTGGACGGCACCGTGTTGGGAGGCCACAGCGAGATGCGCAGCCTGGTGGTGATCGAGAAGCTCGCAGGCCGACACGTCGAACTGCATGCTGCCTACATCGGGGTGACAGTGGTGGTGCGCCAGCTAGGCCGCTACCTCACACTGGCAGTGCGCATGCCCCACGAGCTGGCCATGGCCTATGACGACACACAGGACCTGCAGCTTTGTGTGAACGGCTGCCCCGCCTCGGAGCGCATCGAACTGCCCGCGCTGGGCCTCCAGCACGCCGCTCTTCCTACTCTTCCTCCTCCTCAGCAGGCCTTCACTCTGGAGAGCGCCTCCCGAAAGTGCAGCGAGCAGCTCCAGGTCCAGGACATCTATTTCCACTCCTGTGTCTTTGATCTGCTCACCACAGGTGACGCCAACTTCACCGCCGCCGCGTACAGCGCCCTCAAAGACGTGGAGGCGCTGCACCCCGAGAGGGAGCACTGGCACATCTTCCCTCATTCCGGTGCCGGCCCGAGACTGGCAGCGGCCCTCCATGCACTTCTTGTTTGTTTATTGGTTGCTGCACTTTTGTAAACGGTGCAGCCATGACTGAATTAGTGGAGGCAGGTGGAGACTGTTTATAAGCAAGGCGAACGTAGCTTGTATATATTGTGTACACAGAGGAGACGGGGGATGCTCGTTTGTATTCGTCTGACTGTAAATTTTCTGTACATGTCATTTTGAGGAGAGAATGGGGGGTGGTGGGTAATTTTTTTATGTGTGATATTTTTTGTTGTCATCCTCAGGAGAGGAAGTCTGAATGAAAGCACTTTATTTTTTATGTTGCGGCTACAGAACAGTGTTCCATAGAGCTCAGTAGTCTCAGATAGCTGGTCTTCGATACGATAAGTGTTTTTTTTTAGGAATCTTTTAATGTCATTTATTAGGGGTGTAACAATGCACGTTATTATTGAGATTTTTTAATATATGAAATGCCATACAATACATGTTACAAATGGAATATTTCAGCAGTGAAAATTGAATTTTATGTCTAAAGACAGACATTTAAATGCAGAATTAGATTTTTTAAATCTTTCCGTGTACATTAGTCTAGTACATTGGATTTCTTCTGAATCTTTATTAATCATTACGTGGTGCAGTTACTGTTGGCTATTTTTTTTTGAAAGGTTATCAATTGCCAAAGCTTTGGGGTAAAGAAAGCTCATTTTTTTATCTAAACAGGACCAATGACATCAATGTCTGTAGTAAGTAGTATAAGGGCTTAACTATTTACCATAGACTGGATTTCTACTGATATATGATGGGATCCTGGCTTGTGCCACCACATTTTGAAGCTGACTTGGAGACTTTCAGCATTACTTGGACATGTCCAGTTATCTTTGGCTATCCCCTGAATGTTTTTAAGAGGAATGAATGCATTTATATCCTTAAAACATTTAGATTGTACATTTTTTTTTATTTTCATCAACTGTGTTATCCTGGACAGTGTGGTGCTGGGTCCATTTCTATTTGGAAACACTGGACACAAGGCAGAAATCTGCCTTCAGACATGTCTGTCTAGATGCCCAGTCGGCTGATAACAATCTATTATGCTAACCCACCACTGCTGAGATCTGGGTTTAAACCTCAGCAGTGGTGGGCTTGCGTAATAGTCCGCTGCATCACATGAGCGCCTGCCTTTATTATCTGCCATTATTATTACCAAATCATACTACAATATAGCCAACCATGACAGATTCATGTATTCCACCTTTATGAAACATGCCAATAGTTGGGTTTTCTACTTTAAAATGCGCCTATCTATGAATGGGAGTTGAGGGTACTACCCTTCTTTGCACCCAGTGTTGAATACTGAACTCAGTGTTCTACTAATCAGTATGAATAAATGAACATCACTGCTGGCATTTAAAAAAAAAAACTTCAAAGTTCAAACAGGTCTTAGAATTTGTGTATGGTTACACCCCTACTCTGTATATAAATAGGACTCACCATGTAACTCCACCCTGCGATGTGACAGAAACCATAGCTCATAATAATGTGGCAAACATTGGAAGGAACAGAAGTGTGAATATTTGTTTATACATCATTCCTCATCTGTAGTCTAGAGCTCAGTATTGTTGTTTATCTTTGTGTAGGTGTAACATGAAGAATTCACACACGCACACAGCGGACATTATTTATTATAGAGGTCTGACTACTCAGTCATCTGTTATCCATCCAGTTGGATAAAATGTTGCATTTAATTCAGTCCTGCATTTCATCAGTGACAATCAGAATCTATTATTTGGTGTGACAAAATACATATGATCAAACAAGTATTTAATAAATTCATTCTGATTTGATGGGATTGGTGCAGACATGTCTTGTTTTCCAAATGTTCAGAACTGCAGCCCAGTAATATGTTAAAAATCTGATTTATTGCTCAATCAGTCTCGAAACATTTCTGTACAAATCTAATTAAAATAGGTTAAATAATCCATAAAATTAAAGAATAATTGCAGTGTAGACCCTGCAATCCTTTAACTATTTGGAAGTTGCATTTTGTAATAGTTAAATCATAAAATTATTACCATGTTAACGTAATAATTTTATTATTGTGTACAACTGTGCAACTGCATTTGAGTCATGATGCAGGCTGGTGAACTTGGCATATGCAAAAAATAAATAATCCAATAATAATTTGAATGAAACCTCAACCAGATTCAAAAACCATCATATATAATACTAAATCTGAAATGTACCCTAGTTTTGGCTTAATAATAATCAATTGAAAAAATAATGCAATTACGTAAAAATCCAGATCCTGCCTATTTATATCGTCTGTACCTGCCACTTACCAACATGGAGGATGCAAAAAGACATCACTATGAGAAAAATCTAAGTAATGTTATAGTATTTGACTAATTAAATACTGAACATTTAGCTTAATTAACCTATTTAACATTTTTTCATCATGAGTTTTATAAATATGTATATTTAGATTATGTTTTACTGCAATTTAAGACTTAAAAACATAAACAAGTCTATTAAAAACTAGTTTAAAATGCTAACTAACATTGCCCATACTGATTGGACTAACTTACTTGTGTTGAAATGGAAAAAACAATCACTGTTGAACATAAATGTCAGTTGAGATTTAAAGCAAATTCAATAGATTAGGCTGCATATGAACTAGGGATCCAAAGCTCTATCAAGTTCTATCAATGGCAGTATATGATCTTTTAATATAAACGGTTTATTTGGAATCTGCAATTGGCTTAAATGTATTTAGATATAATAGTATATTTGTAAACAAAGCAAGTAATTCACTACTATAGTTTTGGTCACACAATGTCTTATCCCCCGACCAAAGATATTGTGTCATCCTAGTGCAACACGCAGCTGGCAAAATGTAGAAAAGAAGTACTGAATAAACAAAATTCATTTTGTGTCCATAATGCTTCATATGATACAATAGATTTTTCCAAGAATGCAACATGGACCACTGTTTACCATTATTGTCCTGTCTAGGTTGACTAATGGTATTAAATCACAATTTTTCTCAATGATGTAATATAGCAACTGAACTAGATGTACCAGAATTTATAGGCTTATGTTTTCAAATCATTAAATATGTTTGATAGAATGCATTTTCATCACTAAAAGTAAAATGAATAAGGGCTTTTCATATTCAGATACCATTAAAACCAAGCTTACTGTGCTTTGAATTTGTACTTTACTGAGGCTAAATCTATAAACTGCCTTAAATTGCATCCAGAATGGAATCTAAATCTTATCTCATACAAAATTCCTTTTTAAAGACTTGCTACTGTAATGTTTGTACATTCGTTTGTTTGCAACTACTGCCAGTGCTGAAGAGCTGCTAACATACTGTGACTAGTGAACTAGATTGTATTAGGAACACTGGGCGTTTCACTAATCCTATACCGGCAGTACTGACCGGTCAGATCACAGGCTTTATTTCATTGTATAATAGAAAACATGTAAACAGAGCAAGGCATCTGAGTTAAATTATCTGCAGAAGTAAGCCTTCTTTCTGTATTGTTACTTTGCTGATCTTGTGATCTTTATTTGTGTGTGTGTGTGTGTGTGTGTGTGTGTGTGTGTGTGTGTGTGTGTGTGAGTGAAATGTGTTTTAGTGAAGAATGACTGCTCAGTGTTTCTTCTTATTAAATTATTTATAAAATATAGCGTTGGTAGAGAAGGTTCATATACTTGTTGGTTGGAGATAAAAGTTTCAGATGTGATTGTACTGCCACCTAGTGGAAGACCATTGTTACATCAGTGTTTTAGTATTGTACTGGAGTGAAATTACGGTGTTTTATTTAAAACATTAAAACAAAATACATACATTTTATATGCGTGTGATTAATTATTACTTTTTACTGCTTGTGTCTTTTATTGTAGTACAGCACATTATTGCAGTGTTCTGTATATACCATCTGCCGTACAGTTCATTTTAAGTTGTCTATGAATTTGATTGAACCTGACATTTCAAATTCTACAAAGCTACAATATATAGGGTTCAGTAGTATTTGGTTCAAAAACTTGCCATAATTGATTTACATATAAAAAATTATCCACTGTTTACATGGATAAACACTGGAACCTTATGCTACACTTATTACTATTGGCACTGTTAGACTTACAAAAGCTACACATTGTGTATTGTTAGTATTGCTACTTTGTTTTCATAACCAAATTGAATTAAAATCCTTCGTTTATACCAGAGCAACAATCATATTCACAATTTTTTAAAACACTTATTCAGTGTCTCACTTATATATCAATACTAATACTGTTTGTTTGTTTATTAGGATTTTAACGTCATGTTTTACACTTTGGTTACATTCATGACACGAACGGTAGTTACACATTACACAAGGTTCATCAGTTTACAAGTTCAATATCAAACACAGTCTTGGACAATTTAGTATCTCCAATTCACCTCACTTGCATGTCTTTGGACTGTGGGAGGAAACCGGAGCACCCGGAGGAAACCCGCACAGACACAAGGAGAACATGCAAACTCCACACAGAAAGGACCGGACCGCCCCACCCGGGGATCAAACCCAGGACCTTCTTGCTGTGAGGCAACAGTGCTACCCACTTAGCCACAGTGCCGCCCTGTCTTTTATTGTAGTACAACACAGTATTGCAGTGTTCTGTATATTCCATCTGCCGTACAGTTCATTTTTATCATTGAGTTGTCAATTAATTTTATTGAAATTCATATTTCCTTATGAACAGGAGCATTTTGTTTGAGTTACTAAACTTGCTCTATTTTCTCTACATATAAAAAATTATCAACCTTATGCTACATTTATTACTATTAGCACTGTTAGACTTACAAAAGCTACACATTGTGTATTGTTAGTATTGCTACTTTGTTTTCATATCCAAATTGTGCTGAATTAAAATATTTTGTTTATACCAGAGCAACAATCATATACATTCAATTTTTTATAACACTCACTCAGTGTCTCACTTATATATCAAACCTAATAATATGGTTGCTTTATTCATTCATTTTAATAATATAAACATAGCTGAAAAATGTTTTTAGTGTCATGGTATTAAACAGTGATTAACAGTTCATGTCAGCTATTTAAAACAGAAACGTAAGGTCAGTGAGTACCACAAATCTGAGCCAGTCATAAAATATAAACTATTTACAAGGCTACTGCAAAGTAGTTAGATTACAGTTAGGTACTTTGCCTGCTAGCTGCCAGCCCTTTAACTATACCATAACATTACCTGCATAAAATCACAGCTTTGCTTTAAATCATGTTATTCTTGCCTTTAATTATCACCATGAATGTAATGTGTAAGTATAACATATAAAAGCATATAAACATTTAAATTTACATTTACGTATATAAATATGGGTGGCACGGTGGCTAAGTGGGTAGCACTGTCGCCTCACAGCAAGAAGGTCCTGGGTTCGATCCCCGGGTGGGGCGGTCTGGGTCCTTTCTGTGTGGAGTTTGCATGTTCTCCCCGTGCCTGTGTGGGTTTACTCCGGGTGATCCGGTTTCCTCCCACAGTCCAAAAACATGCAAGTGAGGTGAATTGGAGATACTAAATTGTTCATGACTGTGTTCGATATAACCTTGTGAACTGAAGAACCTTGTGTGAAGATAAACTACCGTTTCCTGTCATGAATGTAACCAAAAAGTGTAAAACAGGACGTTAAAATCCTAATAAACAAACAAACGTATATAACATAAAACATTGTAAACATTTTGAGCCAAAATAGTTTAATTTCTTTTATTTAAATACATCCGTTTTTGTTGGTTACAAGGTTGTGCTACAGAAATGTGAGCATGTTTACATTTTCTGTTTTTAATCAGGACCAATAATGTATAAGCACTAAACTGGGAGACTGTTGAGGAAGAATCAATGTCTGCAAGTTGGTACATTTATATTTAAGGTATGTACATTATTCCCACATTATTATTGCCCCCACTGTATTATCAAGTTAGTATTAACAATAAACCATTATTATTGGTTTTAGTGAGAGGGAAAATATATATATATATATTTTTATTATTATTTTGGTCAGTGATATATCAATTAAGTTGAAACTTGCATGCAGACTGAAAATAAATTAGATTGGTAGGAACCACCTGACTGTGCTTAAACAACTGCTGATTACAAAACAATTGTGGGTTCATTTGTATTCATGAAGTGTGCCTTGGTTGTACACACCAAATGTCACTGTTATATTCATGCTTTAAACTAAGAAAAAATCAAGCTAATTACTTATAAATGCCAGAACACTAGGTATACTAAATAATTCCAGTCATTACAAGTTGTTCTGAGGTATCTTTTTATCTTAATAACTGAACAGTAATATCATGTGATAATTGTCAATTTGACAATATAGTGACACTGTAGCAGACTTAATCAACATTAGTGAAGATCCCATTACAAAACTGTCCATAGTGCATTTCACCTGTTGTGTTCTTCATAGCCTGAGGTAGTTTGTGATCAGATATCTTCATCTTGCACCACATGATGTAGCACCTGTGCTTGTAACAGACACTTTGGTTTCATTATCTGATCATAAAGCCTGAGAAAACCCCCAAAATTCAACACTCAAAACCCCCGCTTAGCTCTGTTTGACTGCTCCATTAATCACTCAGGCAGGAGTAGCAGACTCAGTCCCAGACCTAGATCTTGGTACTTCAGAATAAATCATTACTGATATCACATGACATTCTGAGGGAGGAAAGAAAATGTTTTAAGAATGATTTAGATAAACATATTTTGTTTACTGTAAAGTAGTAAAGCTATATTAGACCAGAACAGTGTTTACCATTTTATTACAGCTTGTGCTGTCATCAGGACATTGAAAATAGTGATCTTCACCAGGATTGTTCGAAGAACCTGGATAAGCAGGAATTTAGTCTGTACTCGGATGTCTGCGGAAATGAAATAATGTCTCATTTGTCTCAGAGATAAAATAGCATAGCAGAACCTACAATTAATATAAAAGTGTTTATGAACTAGTGTTTATTGAAGTGAGCCAGTGTTTGTATATGTATATGTAAGTTAATTTATGTCCTACCATTAAACAAATCATTTTGATATTCGGAACATCTTTCATCCAAGGCCTTATTATCAAAATCTAAAAAGACAAAAAACACTGTAAATACATAGTTTAACATTTTCTTATCAAACACATTTATAATGACACATTAAGTTACCATGTTATCGTTGCTTAAGAATCTTTTGCAATGTTAAAATTATTTAGTAACAAGATTTTGTGTAACAGCTTACAGGTCCATAAAGACAGTGGTGTGGAGGTTTGCACAAAGCCCTGAATTTAACCCTGTTAAACACCTTTGGGATGAGCTATTACATCGTTCACATGCCAGGCCTTCTCTGAATGGCACAAGTGCTCACAGACACACTTAAAAATCTTATGAAAAGCTCAGTAGACTCAGTAATAATGGCCATGGCTTTGGAATGAGATGTCCAATAAGCCTCTGGCCAGGTGTCCACATACTACTGACCATGTAGTGTACTTCTACCAAAAAGGTCTCCAAATATTTTAAAGTGAGCTTACAGAACTGATTTACCTATTTTCTTTCTTTCCGTTCCAGTGTAGTGTCTCTGCATGA
This sequence comes from Trichomycterus rosablanca, assembly GCF_030014385.1. NCBI lineage: Eukaryota > Metazoa > Chordata > Actinopteri > Siluriformes > Trichomycteridae > Trichomycterus > Trichomycterus rosablanca. The sequence goes on along the minus strand of NC_086008.1, from coordinate 9,003,687 downwards.
AGTGAACTGTACTTCTTTGACTCACAAAGCAAGTGTACGTTTCCCATTCAGGAGAAACCAGAGATCGAACTGACACTAGATTCTGAGAGCCGTCTTCTTCTCCTAATACGTTGTATAAGGTTGATTTTGATCCGCTGGGAAGCCAGTTAGTCCCTGTATCTCTGTGCAAGACGTCATTGACCACACAGACCAAGATGGTCAAACCTCCGGGGTCCAGCGGGACGTGGAAAAAGGGAGATGTGAAAACTGGGGTGGCCTTCACGTCCACCATGGTACCTACTGCCAAATAGAGATTGTGAATTTTAGACAAGGTTCAAATGAAATTGAATTAACTTCAAACACATAATTATTATGGTAATTTCACATTAACAAAACAAACCCACTTTAATTGACAGACACCAGAAGAAACCACTAATCTCCAAAAACTAAAACATGATTTTTTTAATGCAACAAATATGTCATTCCCAAGACCTGTTAAGGTTTTCTTGTACGTGTGTATAAAATAATTGTCTAATGTCTTACTTACATGTAAAAATCAGGATGGTAGTGAAGCTGCAGAACATGATGCTGACCTGACTGAGTCTCTGAGATGAGCAGATCAACCCCAAGGATTATCAACTTTCAGTCACATGACTTCACACCTGCTATGGATTCTTTCCGCTGCCCTGTTGTTTTGTCCCCTTGTGCTCTCAGCAAAATATAGACATACTTTAGTCCATTTGGAAACACAGATATCTGTGGTTATTATTACAGTTATTTTGGAACCACATTATGTGTGGGGCATTATAGGTTATTTGACTGACTGCTGCTGCATTATTTGAAATAAATACACAATAAATAAATGAATACATTAATTAATCAAAATAAATAAATAATCAAATGAGAAATTGGGATTTATAAAAGCCAATTATTGTGTACAACATTGTATTGCTGTTTAGTCAAAACTATTTGACTTGTCAGCAGACAGAACCTTGTGTAAATGGTTCCCTCCGTTTTGTGTGGTAGGATCACACCTGCTTTTTGGTTTGTGGTAAACCAATAAGAATAATATAACCACTAACGAATTTTTACATCTGCAAAGACATATGGGAACTTATTATTTGTAGCTTTGTGCTTTCAAACAATATTCTGTTTATTAAATAAACCGAATATTGTCTTCCATCCATACTCACGATCCACTGCGGTCCACTGACAGGCATTTCTTCCTTCTTTTAGGCTTCACAATAGACTTCACAGAGATTTGAAGTGCTTTTAGTGTGGCTGCCCCTGTCCATGTTTCAGCATGTACCTCCTTTCCCCACTTCAAAACAAAATTAAAAAAAATCTTTTTCAGCTTGCTTTAACACCAATCAACTGATACAGTCCTACCTGCTTTTTAACCCTCTATGGCATTAATTAAATTTTTTGGAACTTGGGGAACCCATGTTGATATATCAATCAAGAAATGTGTCCCTCTCACCCCCCAAACTAGAAACTAGGTACTAAAACGTCATGGTTTTCTAAAGTATATATACACATACAATTTTCTATTTTAAATATTTGTAGTAAATGTTTTATTTATTTATTTGTTTACATGCATCATATGTATTTATATTGTATTACTTATTATGTGATAACCTATCCGTACAGTATCCTAAGTACATTGAAAGGTACTTATAAATAAAATGTAATTATTATTATTCCTGTCATGCTCCCAGTTTGTTGATCACCAAGATCATGTTTGTTTGTTTATTAGGATTTTAACGTCATGTTTTTTACTTTGGTTACATTCATGACAGGAATGGTAGTTACTCATTACAAAAGGTTCATCAGTTCACAAGGTTATATTGAACACAGTCATGGACAATGTAGTGTCTCCAATTCATCTCACTTGCATGTCTTTGGACTGTGGGAGGAAACCGGAGCACCTGGAGGAAACCCAGACACGGGGAGAACATGCAAACTCCACACAGAAAGGACCCGGACCGCCCCACCTGGGGATCGAATCTAGGACCTTCTTACTGTGAGGCGACAGTGCTACCCACTTAGCCACCGTGCCGCCCACCAAGATCATGTATGAATTATCTTATGCAGCTGAATGAATCAGTCAAGAATCGCTTTGTGTTCAGAACTAAATGACTCGAACTGCTTCAAAGAGTCGTTTTGCAAGGTGAAAACGGAATCCGCAGCGAGGATGCATTTTAACGATATACTTTTTAACATTAATTGTAGTTTAGAATCCAAGTGATTAATTAAAAGATCACAAAGTCGTTCAGTGCCCAAAATGAGCCGAATTAAAAAAAGAATCATTTTGTCTATCATGACTCTCATCGGATTGTTATGATCGTGAACGATTCAACCCTGATAGAATTAAACTGAAGATACATTCACTGTAACTGTTGATTTACTGTTAACACTGGTTTTATACATAGTATGTAGCATGATTCATAGTCTCTGTTTTATTTGCATTATTGCATTATTGTAAAAAGTTGTTTACTGCACAAAATGAGCCGAATTAAAAAAGAATCATTTTGTCTATCGGATTGTTGTTATGATCGACTACGCGACACCTCTAATAGAATTTAACTCGTTCTAAAACTGAAGATACATTCACTGTAACTGTTAATTTACTGTTAACACTGGTTTTATACATAATATGTAGCATGATTCACTTGCGCTTGTTTTGACACATCTGTTGTGTACTAATCGATGATTGTTGACCACGTGTGAGTTTTTGTTGACTGCTATTGGATGAGTATGTGTGAGTGTTTGTTGACTGGTATTGGATGAGTAGGTGTGAGTGTTTGTTGGCTGGTATTGGATGAGTATGTGTGTTTGTTGGCTGGTATTGGATGAGTAGGTGTGAGTTTTTGTTGTTGACTGGTATTGGATGGGTAGGTGTGAGTGTTTGTTGTTGACTGGTATTGGATGGGTAGGTGTGAGTGTTTGTTGACTGGTATTGGATGAGTAGGTGTGAGTGTTTGTTGGCTGGTATTGGATGAGTAGGTGTGAGTTTTTGTTGTTGACTGGTATTGGATGGGTAGGTGTGAGTGTTTGTTGTTGACTGGTATTGGATGGGTAGGTGTGAGTGTTTGTTGACTGGTATTGGATGGGTAGGTGTGAGTGTTGTTGACTGGTATTGGATGAATAGTTGTGAGTGTTTGTTGTTGACTGGTATTGGATGAGTAGGTGAGTTGTTTGTTGTTGACTGGTGTTGGATGAGTAGGTGTGAGTGTTCGTTGTTGACTGGTATTGGATGAGTAGGTGTGTGTGTGTTGACTGGTATTGGATGAGTAGGTGTGAGTGTTTGTTGTTGGCTGGTATTAGATGAGTAGGTGTGAGTGTTTGTTGTTGACTGGTATTGGATAAGTATGTGTGTGTTTGTTGGCTGGTATTGGATGAGTAGGTGTGAGTGTTGTTGACTGGTATTGGATGAGTAGGTGTGAGTGTTCGTTGTTGACTGGTATTGGATGAGTAGGTGTGTGTTTGTTGACTGGTATTGGATGAGTAGGTGTGAGTGTTTGTTGTTGACTGGTAATGGATGAGTATGTGTGTGTTTGTTGACTGGTATTGGATGAGTAGGTGTGAGTGTTTGTTGTTGACTGGTATTGGATGAGTAGGTGTGAGTTTTTGTTGACTGGTATTGGATGAGTATGTGTGAGTGTTTGTTGTTGACTGGTATTGGATGAGTAGGTGTGTGTTTGTTGACTGGTATTAGATGAGTAGGTGTGAGGGTTTGTTGTTGGCTGGTATTGGATGAGTAGGTGTGAGTGTTTGTTGTTGACTGATATTGGATAAGTATGTGTGTGTTTGTTGGCTGGTATTGGATGAGTATGTGTGTGTTTGTTGACTGGTATTGGATGAGTAGGTGAGAGTGTTCGTTGTTGACTGGTATTGGATGAGTATGTGTGAGTGTTTGTTGTTGACTGGTATTGGATGAGTATGTGTGTGTTTGTTGACTGGTATTGGATGGGTAGGTGTGAGTGTTCGTTGTTGGCTGGTATTGGATGAGTAGGTGTGAGTGTTCGTTGTTGACTGGTATTGGATGAGTATGTGTGTGTTTGTTGGCTGATATTGGATGAGTAGGTGTGAGTGTTTGTTGTTGACTGGTATTGGATGAGTAGGTGTGAGTGTTCGTTGTTGACTGGTATTGGATGGGTAGGTGTGAGTGTTCGTTTTTGACTGGTATTGGATGAGTAGGTGTGAGTGTTCATTGTTGACTGGTATTGGATGAGTATGTGTGTGTTTGTTGACTGGTATTGGATGGGTAGGTGTGAGTGTTCATTGTTGACTGGTATTGGATGAGTATGTGTGAGTGTTCATTGTTGACTGGTATTGGATGAGTATGTGTGTGTTTGTTGACTGGTATTGGATGGGTAGATGTGAGTGTTCGTCGTTGACTGGTGTTGGATGAGTAGGTGTGAGTGTTCATTGTTGACTGGTATTGGATGAGTAGGTGTGTGTTTGTTGACTGGTATTGGATGAGTAGGTGTGAGTGTTTGTTGTTGACTGGTATTGGATGAGTATGTGTGAGTGTTCATTGTTGACTGGTATTGGATGAGTATGTGTGTGTTTGTTGACTGGTATTGGATGGGTAGGTGTGAGTGTTCGTTGTTGACTGGTATTTTATGAGTATGTACAGTGTATCACAAAAGTGAGTACACCCCTCACATTTCTGCAAATATTTTATTATATCTTTTCATGGGACAACACTATAGACATGAAACTTGGATATAACTTAGAGTAGTCAGTGTACAACTTGTATAGCAGTGTAGATTTACTGTCTTCTGAAAATAACTCAACACACAGCCATTAATGTCTAAATGGCTGGCAACATAAGTGAGTACACCCCACAGTGAACATGTCCAAATTGTGCCCAAAGTGTCAATATTTTGTGTGACCACCATTATTATCCAGCACTGCCTTAACCCTCCTGGGCATGGAATTCACCAGAGCTGCACAGGTTGCTACTGGAATCCTCTTCCACTCCTCCATGATGACATCACGGAGCTGGTGGATGTTAGACACCTTGAACTCCTCCACCTTCCACTTGAGGATGCGCCACAGGTGCTCAATTTGGTTTAGTCCATCACCTTTACCTTCAGCTTCCTCAGCAAGGCAGTTGTCATCTTGGAGGTTGTGTTTGGGGTCGTTATCCTGTTGGAAAACTGCCATGAGGCCCAGTTTTCGAAGGGAGGGGATCATGCTCTGTTTCAGAATGTCACAGTACATGTTGGAATTCATGTTTCCCTCAATGAACTGCAGCTCCCCAGTGCCAGCAACACTCATGCAGCCCAAGACCATGATGCTACCACCACCATGCTTGACTGTAGGCAAGATACAGTTGTCTTGGTACTTCTCACCAGGGTGCCGCCACACATGCTGGACACCATCTGAGCCAAACAAGTTTATCTTGGTCTCGTCAGACCACAGGGCATTCCAGTAATCCATGTTCTTGGACTGCCTGTCTTCAGCAAACTGTTTGCGGGCTTTCTTGTGCGTCAGCTTCCTTCTGGGATGACGACCATGCAGACCAAGTTGATGCAGTGTGCGGCGTATGGTCTGAGCACTGACAGGCTGACCTCCCACGTCTTCAACCTCTGCAGCAATGCTGGCAGCACTCATGTGTCTATTTTTTAAAGCCAACCTCTGGATATGACGCCGAACACGTGGACTCAACTTCTTTGGTCGACCCTGGCGAAGCCTGTTCCGAGTGGAACCTGTCCTGGAAAACCGCTGTATGACCTTGGCCACCATGCTGTAGCTCAGTTTCAGGGTGTTAGCAATCTTCTTATAGCCCAGGCCATCTTTGTGGAGAGCAACAATTCTATTTCTCACATCCTCAGAGAGTTCTTTGCCATGAGGTGCCATGTTGAATATCCAGTGGCCAGTATGAGAGAATTGTACCCAAAACACCAAATTTAACAGCCCTGCTCCCCATTTACACCTGGGACCTTGACACATGACACCAGGGAGGGACAACGACACATTTGGGCACAATTTGGACATGTTCACTGTGGGGTGTACTCACTTATGTTGCCAGCTATTTAGACATTAATGGCTGTGTGTTGAGTTATTTTCAGAAGACAGTAAATCTACACTGCTATACAAGCTGTACACTGACTACTCTAAGTTATATCCAAGTTTCATGTCTATAGTGTTGTCCAATGAAAAGATATAATGAAATATTTGCAGAAATGTGAGGGGTGTACTCACTTTTGTGATACACTGTATGTGTTTTTTGACTGGTATTGGATGGGTAGGTGTGAGTGTTCGTTGTTGACTGGTATTGGATGAGTAGGTGTGTGTTTGTTGACTGGTATTGGATGAGTATGTGTGTGTTTGTTGACTGGTATTGGATGAGTATGTATGTGTTTTTTGACTGGTATTGGATGGGTAGGTGTGAGTGTTCGTTGTTGACTGGTATTGAATGGGTAGGTGTGAGTGTTCGTTGTTGACTGGAATTGAATGGGTAGGTGTGAGTGTTCGTTGTTGACTGGTATTGGATGAGTAGGTGTGAGTGTTCGTTGTTGACTGGTATTGGATGGGTAGGTGTGAGTGTTCGTTGTTGACTGGTATTGGATGAGTAGGTGTGAGTGTTCGTTGTTGACTGGTATTGGATGGGTAGGTGTGAGTGTTCGTTGTTGACTGGTATTGGATGAGTAGGTGTGAGTGTTCGTTGTTGACTGGTATTGGATGAGTAGGTGTGTCACAATGTTGTGTTGTGAATAAAGCAGTACTAATCCAGGAGCAGTTGCGCGCCCGGGGAATTGTGGGTGATCGTCGACACGAAAGGGAAAATGAAAGCTGTCAGCACGAGACAATGATGCCGCAGAAACTCAGGTATATTAGCGTGTTCATGCTTAAATGTAAATATTGATTTTAAGCGGCGTGTTTCTGAGTAAGCGAGAGTTCCGCGGTGTGTTTGTTATTATGAAAGAGCGGTTAATGTCCTTTATTGTAATGCTGGCTCGTGTCCGCGTGTAAATGTGACCGTGCTGCAGTGTCACATTACACACTGACATTACGCTGCAGTGTTAGCGGTGCTACTGTAACCCACTAGCACTGTTTACACTGTGTATCTGCCCATATATCTGCTGCTGTAGTGCAAATACAATAGGTATGTTGTATACTTCGTTTTTATATTATCTACCATTACTCTCAGCGGTCAGATTGAAGCTGCGGTTGTACTGGCGGGATTAGAAAGAAAAACCTTCTTCCAAAATTAATACCTGACCTTACAAATTCTCTTTTACTGAATGGACATGGGCATGTTTGACAACCTATTTCAAAATCATGTGCATTAATATATAGTTGTGTCTAATTTGTGTTGCTATAATTGCCTCCACTTTTTGTGGACGGTGTTTCACAAGACTTTTGAGTGTGTATGTGGACATTTGTGCCCATTCTGGTAAAAGAGAATTTGTACGGTCAGGCCTGAGTTACAATCAACGTTCTAATTCATTCCAGGCCTTTTTTTTACTGAATGGGCACAAACTGATAGACAGTTGCCCCATTGTGTGGCTATAACAGCCTCTGCTCTTTTGAGGAAGATTTTTGAGTGTGGGTGTGGTGTGGTGTGGTTTTGTACAGTTAGGCACTAAAGAAGAAGAAGAAGATATACTTTATTTGTCATATATACAGGGGTTGGACAAAATAACTGAAACACCTGGTTTTAGACCACAATAATTTATAAGTATGGTGTAGGGCCTCCTTTTGCGGCCAATACAGCGTCAATTCGTCTTGGAAATGACATACAAGTCCTGCACAGTGGTCAGAGGGATTTTAAGCCATTCTTCTTGCAGGATAGTGGCCAGGTCACTACGTGATGCTGGTGGAGGAAAAAGTTTCCTGACTCGCTTCTCCAAAACACCCCAAAGTGGCTCAATAATATTTAGATCTGGTGACTGTGCAGGCCATGGGAGATGTTCAACTTCACTTTCATGTTCATCAAACCAATCTTTCACCAGTCTTGCTGTGTGTATTGGTGCATTGTCATCCTGATACACGGCACCGCCATTGGATGCACATGGTCCTCCAGAATGGTTCGGTAGTCCTTGGCAGTGACGCGCCCATCTAGCACAAGTATTGGGCCAAGGGAATGCCATGATATGGCAGCCCAAACCATCACTGATCCACCCCCATGCTTCACTCTGGGCATGCAACAGTCTGGGTGGTACGCTTCTTTGGGGCTTCTCCACACCGTAACTCTCCCGGATGTGGGGAAAACAGTAAAGGTGGACTCATCAGAGAACAATACATGTTTCACATTGTCCACAGCCCAAGATTTGCGCTCCTTGCACCATTGAAACCGACGTTTGGCATTGGCACGAGTGACCAAAGGTTTGGCTATAGCAGCCCGACCGAGTATATTGACCCTGTGGAGCTCCCGACGGACAGTTCTGGTGGAAACAGGAGAGTTGAGGTGCACATTTAATTCTGCCGTGATTTGGGCAGCCGTGGTTTTATGTTTTTTGGATACAATCCGGGTTAGCACCCGAACATCCCTTTCAGACAGCTTCCTCTTGCGTCCACAGTTAATCCTGTTGGATGTGGTTTGTCCTTCTTGGTGGTATGCTGACATTACCCTGGATACCGTGGCTCTTGATACATCACAAAGACTTGCTGTCTTGGTCACAGATGTGCCAGCAAGACGTGCACCAACAATTTGTCCTCTTTTGAACTCTGGTATGTCACCCATAATGTTGTGTGCATTGCAATATTTTGAGCAAAACTGTGCTCTTACCCTGCTAATTGAACCTTCACACTCTGCTCTTACTGGTGCAATGTGCAATTAATGAAGACTGGCCACCAGACTGGTCCAATTTAGCCATGAAACCTACCACACTAAAATGACAGGTGTTTCAGTTATTTAGTCCAACCCCTGTATATACACAGGTGTACAGTACAATGAAATTCTTTCTTCAAATATCCCAGCTTGTTTTGGGAGCTGGGGTCTGAGTGCAGGGTCAGCCACCTTATGGCACCCCTGGAGCAGCCAGGGTTAAGCTTGCTCAAAGTGGCTGCATAGCAGAGCCTGGATTTGAACCGCCAATCTTCCCGTTGATAGCCCAAAGCTCTACCCACTAGGCTACCACTGTCCTAAAATTGGACGAAAAGGTCTGAATTGTAGTTGTTGAATCAATCGGTGTTGTAATTCATTCCAAAGGTGTTCAGCGAATTGAAGTCGGGCCACTGGAGTTCCTCTACACCAAAAACACCAAACAATGTCTTTTTGAACATCATATTGTGCAGGGCTCTAACAAAAAAGGCCTTTCACAAAGTGTTGCCCAAATTTAGAACCATTTATTTATGTATAAGTAATTTACACATAAGTAATGTTGCTAAAACATCTGAACTTAATAATTTGTAAGGGTGTATAGTGCATATAGGTTCTAAATGATATAGCCTAGTGATTTATAAACAAGTATTAACACTATATGTGCTGTAGCTGAATGGTAGCGAGGATGTTATTAGTGGAATTCACCGTTTTAGCAGCATTGTTCAGGATAAGCTACAGCTGTCTGATAAGCCTTTGGGAAGATTGTTCAATTTATCATGTCCTGTAACTTATATTTGATTTTTTTCCCCTCTTTCTTCAGGTTACTCTGAATGCTGTTTTTGAGGAGACATTAAGTCAAGAATGTGAAAGGAACTAACAAGTGTTAATACCACCAAATATCATTATTCATTTCATTGTCACATCATCCAGTATGCATTTTTTACTTTTTACCCTTTTCTCACTGTCTGGTATTTGCCTGTGCTTGGGAAGCACCAACACAACAGCTGAAAATATCCTTATAGCGACCAATGGTCTCCCTTTTCCATGGAGCAAGTTGCGCCTTCCGAATTACATCATTCCTATTCATTACCATCTGCTCATCCATCCCAACCTGACAACCCTGAGGTACAACGGTTCGGTCAAGATTGAAATTGACGTGAAGAACAACACCAACTGGGTGGTACTGCACAGCAAGAACCTGGAGATCAGTGCAGCAACTGTCCTGGACGAGAGCGAGGCTCATCTGTCCGGCAAAGTGCTTCATGTTCTGGAATATCCTCCTCATGAGCAGATTGCCATCTTCTCGCCAAAGATTCTCACCTCAGGTGAAAAGTATTATCTCTATCTGGAATTCAGTGCAGCACTGAGTGATGGCTTCTATGGATTTTACAGGAGTTCTTATAAAACCGAAGAAGGTGAAACAAGGTTTGTATGCTGTGTGGCATGCTGGCTACATATTAATAAACCATTATACATTATAGACACCCTGATAGCCAAAGAGTGTGTTTTGTCAAAACAACATTAAAACAGTGTACAGTACACTCAACAGGTTAGATGTGCACAACTAGAAATCCCAGTTCCTTATTGGCTTTTCAGTGCATTGTATAGCTGTCTGTCTCTTGTTTGCATCTGAGGTGGTTTATTCCTTGGAAGTGAATAACAATTACATTGTTTTGCATTACAGGGTCTTGGCGTCTACTCACTTTGAACCAACATCTGCACGGATGGCCTTCCCGTGTTTTGATGAGCCCATTTTCAAAGCCAACTATTCTGTTCGGATAAGAAGGGAAGCTGCACACATCACTCTGTCCAACATGCCCATAGTAAGATTTGTAGCATTAAAATTGATATAAGAGATCCAACCAGTTATTACAGTTTAAGCCATAAAATGTGTATTTTATGTTTTTTTTTTTGGCTTGTGTTTGTGGAAGATTTTCTTCTTATCCTGAAGAACAGTGTAACAGTGTTTTCTTTCTGTTTCTTGAATGTTTACATCTATGCTAATTAGTGAGAAATAGAAGCTGAATTATTTTAAATGTTTCTATTTTATTTTCATTATTCATCTTATCCTAGTCTGGGCCACGGTGGATTCGGTTCCTTCACACTGTAGGAATATCGTGTACAGCTCGGCAATCCATTTAAGGGCTTCTGTTAAGATTTAAACCTGGGGTGGGCTAGCAAAATAGTCTGTGCGCCCCTGAGCACCTTATCTTAAAATCATGATGTTCAATTTATTTGTACTCCTAGGTGCTCAGGTAGTGCAGCAGTAAAGTATGTTAGCTCACTACCACTGAGATCTAGTGTTCAAATCTCTGAGGAGCTTTCGGCTGGTTGGACATTTGCACAGGCATGACTAAGGGTACGTCATGTTCGAGGGAGGGGGATGAAACCCTTATTTAAGACTAAATATGTGCTTTCTCTCTTGCAGGAGCAGACGGTAAAATTAGATGGAGGTCTATTAGAAGATCGGTTTGAAACAAGTGTGCAGATGAGCACCTATCTTGTGGCGTTTGTTGTTGGTGATTTCAAGTCGGTTAGCAGTAAAACAGCTACAGGAATTGATGTAAGTCAGCCCGGCTCTCAGTCTGTGTATTGTGTTTATTTTTGTCATTGGTTGTCTCATTGTTTGGACGCGTTAAACATTACTAGAGCCTGTTAGGTTAAGTTAGCTTAGGTTAAGTATATATACTATGTTGCTGACCACATATCTTTTTCAGGTTTCCGTTTACGCTGTACCGCACAAGTGGCACCAAACCCACTATGCCCTTGAAGCTGCTGTAAAACTTTTGGAGTTTTATGAGATGTATTTTAATATCTACTATCCACTTCCCAAACTAGGTAATTGTTATGTAGTGTAAAAACCATATTCCAATGTTATTCTTGTAAATGTTATGCTAATGTATAATTAATGTAACATATTTATAAACAATAATTATTGTTTCATACAGTTGTTTTAATTTTCTGTTTTATTAGATCTTATAGCAATTCCAGATTTCCAGTCTGGAGCAATGGAGAACTGGGGTTTGACCACCTACAGAGAGACCTCTCTTCTCTATGACCCCAGTGTGTCCTCCACCTCAGACAAGCTTTGGGTTACCATGGTGGTAGGACATGAACTAGCCCATCAGGTTAGCACAGACCAATGTTGGTGGAATGTTCAACTCCAAAGTTGAATACTCAAAATCTTTCCAGCACCTTTTTCTCACAATTAGGACCTGATTTATCTTCTACATTTTCAAACAAAGTGTCTGTTGTATTGCTGAAGATGATTTTTTTTTTTATCATGGGTGACATCACACGGCGTATTTTTGTACAGTATCACATGCTTCATCTTGGTGAGGGTTACGGTGGGCCCCATTCAACCCTGGACAGGGTGGCAATCCATCCCAGGGCATCAGCCACCCTCCATTCTCAGACATAGCCAATCATGTCTGTGTGGTTGCCTTGCTGGCCAATAGCAACACTGTGATTAAAACCTATATCTCAGCCGTGGCGGGCAGAGGTTATTCATATGCCATTTGTAAGTTTAGTTTTATCTACAGTTAAAAGCGCCCAGAAGCTTTACATGGTAGTGGACAGTGTGCCAGTGAACAGCTGCATTGAAAATAAAAATGGGCTGCTATCCGCTGGCATAATGTCTTATAATTAGGGCCCTACTAAGCGGTGCTTAATTTCATGGAGCTAATTTTTTTTTAAGATCACAGATTTTATGGATTTTTAAAGAAAAGTGCCACATTTCATGGCAGTCATTGAATTACACTCATAAATTGAATGATATAATAAATGCAGCTACAATACACAGCACAGCCTACCTTAATAGTTGAATATACAAAAATACTCCTCCATGTTTTGACACCCATCCTTTGTAACCACAGAATTGGTTGAGAGTTTTCCAAAGTCATTTACATGAGTCGTGTTTTTAGCTGCTTTAGACTTCGACATCTTGGATATTTTGACTAACCGATTGCTAACTGAATTGCCGTAGAATTGCTAGGACCGCCTCATAGTGCAGATTTACCAGTAAACGTGAGGCACTTAAACGCTACACGAATGAAAAAATAAAAAACACTAAACACAAACTTTAAAGTTTGAACTTTACAGCAAATTGCATATTACACAGGAAAGGGCTTGTTTCACGGTTCGTGACACGATTTTTTATGGCCGTGAATTAGGTAGTTCCTTACTTATAATAAATGATAACATTTGATTTATAGCCAGGGTCAAGACCACACTACAACTACTGTTAGTTAACAAGTTAACTGTTTAGATGTTAACTTCACACATATATTACAAAAATGGTAAAATAACTGATCTAGATTTTTTCTGTATTCTAGTGGTTTGGAAACCTGGTGACTATGGAATGGTGGAATGACATTTGGCTTAATGAGGGATTTGCACGATACATGGAGTTTGTTTCTGTTGAGGCTACACATCCAGAACTAAAAGTGGTATGTTTTTATTTCACTCATCTTTTAATGTAATGCTGCATTTGAAATGCCCATTGCTTACCAGTCAGTTTTCAACTGTTGAATCTCAGGAGGACTACTTGCTAGACACCTGCTTTGCAGCGATTGGACGAGATTCCCTCAACTCCTCCAGACCAATCTCATCGTCTGCGGAGAACCCCACTCAGATCAAAGAGATGTTTGATACTGTATCTTATGATAAGGTTCATCACTGTTCTTCAACATCAACATGTTTTAGATAGGGATTTATTTATATTGGACCTGCTTCATTTGAATGTTTGTGTTTGTTACAATGTCAGGGGGCATGCATTCTGCACATGCTGAGACATTTTCTGACAGACAATGTTTTCCAGAGTGGAATAGTCAGGTACTTAAAGAAGTTTAGGTACAAGAATGCCAAAAATGAGGATCTGTGGAACAGTCTGGTTAATGTAAGTACTTCATGTTTTTAAATATTACTGAATTTAGTATGTAGATCATTTATAAAAAAAGAATGAAATTTATAATGTCTTTTATCTTGTATGGTTTTACAGACTTGTTCTGAAGAGGATTTCATATTGGGAGAACACTGCTACAGTGACAAACAGGCTACAAAAAATGCAGTAAGATTTAATTCTAATTTAATATATGTCTTATAGTCTCATATTTACATTTATGGTATTTAGCAGATACTTTTTTTATCCAAAGTGACTTACAATTGTGATATAATTTAAATACAAATACAGTTTTAGCAATTAAGAGATAAAGCCTTGATCAGGGGCCCAACAGTGGTAATTTGGTAGTGGTAAGGAATCTCTAGAACATGGGTCACGACCCTTGGATGGGTTATAAGCCAAAAGAAATGGGTCGCAGAGAAAAATAATAATTATTAAAATTAATTCAATTTAACAGGTACATAAACACAAAATTAACTTATACACAAACACCCCTGGAGGCTTTACATTACATTTGTAAACCACAGTAATCCATCCAATCCATCACAGAACTTTGGCCACACCCAGACATAGGAAATCATGTCTGTGCAGACACCTGGCTGGCCAGTAGCACTGCTGAGATTCAAACTCAGATCTCAGTGGTGGTGGGCTAGTGTAATAGACCAATGTGCCATTATAGACCAATAGACATTAAAACAAACAGATTATGAATCATGATATCTAACAGATGGATTTAGTGTATTACAGTGGAAAAGACTTCACTGGGAAAATTACTTTACTGAATCGGGGTTGTGTTCATTAGACATTACTTTAACATCCCTAGCTTAAATATGTAATGTATCATGAATAACCCAAAGCTTCAGTTTTAATAATAAGCTGATTTTTTATCTTGTAGTATCTGTTTGCTGGCGAGCATATAGATCTAAAGAAGATGATGTACACATGGACTCTACAGAAGGGCATTCCTTTGGTAACAGTAGAGCGGCAAGGAACCAAGCTTTACATAGAGCAGGAGCGTTTCATAAAGACAGTCCAGCCTGGTGATCCACTGTGGCAGTCAATGCAAGCTGGGTAGTAATAAAAATTCCTCATCTTTACACTTTCTTAGTGTTTTTACCTGAGCTTTTTAATGTAAACACCTGTCAGTTACAAGGTTCCAACCAACACGTCTGGATAAAACTGGTTTATAACAAATTGAAATATTTCACTAATATATTAAACACTTTTTGCCTTAAATACCCAGATTATTACATGTTTCACTATGTCAACTAAGCTACAAATTGTGATGGAAATGTACCTATAATTGAATCACTAGCAAACAATGATATATTTTATGTACCGTAAAGTGTTAGGTAACAGTATTTTGTCCTTGTATTTAAGTTGTTGTATAATTTTGTGCATCTTGTGCATCTGTTTCATAGCTATCTGTGGCACATTCCTCTGACCTACAAAACCAGCCACTCCAGCAATGAAGTGAGGCATATACTACAGACCAAGTCAGGTATAAACCAGCATTAAACCTTTCAGATCTGACTAATAGTTAAGTGAAAAGTCTTGTTGTTTATAGCAACATGTCCATGATCATTTCCCAGATGTGCTAATGCTGGACGAGGCTGTGGACTGGGTAAAGTTCAACACTGATATGAATGGCTACTACATTATCCACTATGATGCTGAGGGTTGGGATGCTCTGATTAACCTACTGCAAGTAAACCACACTGCTGTGAGCTTCAAGGACAGAGCCAATCTCATTCACAATGCCTTTCAGCTGGTCACGTAAGCTATCAGTGTAGCATTAAGATTCCACTGCTTGTCTTAAAACTAAATATATGTGTTATACTGGTGTGTTATATTTAAATGGTGATGCAGGGTGATATCCTTTCTTATCTGATCTCTACAGGGCAGGACGATTGACATTGGACAAGTCTTTGGATCTGATTACCTACTTGAAGTCTGAGTCCCACAATGTTCCCCTGCTTCAAGGCATTGGATATTTAGAGTCCTTTTATAAGATGATAGAGAAGAGGAATATAGCAGACGTCACTACAAATCTTAAGGTTTTTTTTAATCAGATTGATCTTTGGTTACCTCTTGGTTAGTACCACCACTAATGTGGCATTTATAAACAGGTGGGCCACTGATTATAACCCCAATGCATTTTGGTCATGTGCTGATTAAGATATACTTTACTTTATTTGTCATATATACATATACAGGTGTACAGTACAATGAAATTCTTTCTTCGCATATCCCAGCTTGTTTGGGAGCTGGGGTCAGAGCGCAGGGTCAGCCATTGTACGGCGCCCCTGGAGCAGACAGGGTTAAGGGCCTTGCTCAAGGACCCAACAGTGGTTGCATAGCAAAGCCTGGATTTGAACCGCCAATCTTCCGGTTGATAGCCCAAAGCTCTAGCCACTAGGCTTTGATTGATTGATTGATTGAGTACTTTATTAATCCCCGAAGGGAAATTATGGGCTACCACTGTCCCTGAATTATTAACATAATTCTGTTAAAAGAGAATCTTATCTAATGTGCCAGCCATCTTAGGAGACATTTCCGGGACGTTGGAGAAAACTGAATTAGCTATCCCTCGTTTTTCTTAATCTCCTTTAAAGAGTTGCAGACTATCACAAGCCCCCTCCAACACGCATGCAGTGGGTGGCTGTATCTTTTCATAGGCCGGAGGTGTAAGGGTCTCACAGAATGCTGTATCGTGTATGGAGACCCATGCTATGCTTTATCATGATCATCCACTCCTTGTGTAGGTGCCTTGACCAGTTAGTAGAGGTTGCATTTGTAGCATCAATGAGGAACCCCTTTTGACCATCTGTCCTCAGGCTCAATTGAATGTGTCTGTTTGATGCCTAAAGTCTTGACATTTCAGCTATGGTGGGCTAGTGCATTAAAACTTTGCACCACCCCAGCGCCTTGTTTTATGTGATCAGGAACTTAGGTCCAGCTTCAAGGGGGGTGTCCAGATACATTTGGCCATATAGTTTGCTTGTACATATACTTTTAGGTAGGATTCTACATGCCGTACAATTTCATACATATGACCTCTGGTGTGGGTGTGTTTGCTTTTGTCTTGCAGACCTACATCCTGCAGTATTTTAAAAACGTGATAGATCAACAGACATGGAGTGACGAGGGTACAGTCTCAGACCGGAGGCTGCGTTCAGAGCTTCTAGCCCTGGCGTGTGATCTTAGCTACCCTCCCTGTGTGGAAAAGGCAAGAGAGTTCTACCAAACCTGGGTGAAGTCCAACAGCACCATCAGGTTATTATTATACAGCATAATAGTCTTATTTTTCTGTTGTCTATTTAAAATATAACATGTCCTGACCTGTATGTAATTGTATACTAACTCCATAGCTTACCCACTGACGTAGCTGATACAATCTACACAGTTGGAGCTCAGGATGATGGCGGCTGGCACTACCTGCTAAGAAAATATGAGGTGTCCATAAGTGCAGCAGAAAAATCCAAACTTCTTTTAGCTCTGACCAGCAACAGTGATTCCAATAAGCTTCTAAGGTATTTTAGTATTTGCACAATTACACTTTAGTGTATAGCACAGGCTTATTGTCAGCATTTTGGTCACCAAAGGATTCTGATATCTAAAAAAAAGCAGACATCAGTGCTCAACCTGTCAACTTTTTTATTTATTTATTTATTTTAATCAGAATGCTTTGGTAGCTGCTATCATACTTACATCATTTCTATTTATCAGTGTTTCAAATTTCCCAAATGACAACAAAATGTATTAAATTGTGTAAAATTCCAGGTTGTTGGAACTTGGAATGGAGGGGTCAGTGATAAAAACCCAAGACTTATCTACAACTATATACCTTGTGGCCAGAAATCCAGCTGGTCATTTCTTAGCATGGAATTTTTTTAAGAAGAACTGGAATACGCTTGTGGAGAAGTATGTACAATTTGATTAAAACTATTCAAATCATTTTCTGGAAATAAATGAAAATATTAATTGATAATGTTATTGTTTCATGAATGTAAAAGCCATATTTTACTTACTTTTTTGGCAGATTTCAGCTGGGATCATTCTCTATCAGAAATATTATCATAGGCACAACAAGACAATTTTCATCTAAAGAGGAGCTAGCTGATGTAAGTTTGATTTATTTTAAAGACTCACCAAGGTGCCCATCATGCACCATCAAGGATGCTTTAATTAGCACCAGTTTGCCAGAACTTAGGGGCCACAGCATTAAAAGATCTGCCTCCCATTGAGTAGAGCCTAGTATAAGAAATAGTAAGAAACCTGCCACCAGAGGAACTAAGTGTGTGAGGAGGTATGTAGGCATGCATGAGGTACCGGAGATATGCCAGGACAAAACCATGCTTGGTAATAAAGTTAATGATTTGTCCTGATCAGGTTAACAGGTTTAGAAAGTTTCTTAGGACCTACTTACACTGGATGCAAGGCAGGAATACACCCTAGTACAGGTTGACAATGTGTCGCAGGGTACCACAGAGTTTAGAGTAGCTTTATTAAAAAGAGGAAAGAAAATGTAAGTACTCACAGGAAACACACAGACATACCATGCTGTCAAGTATTAAGCTGATGTTAGTTCTTTACAATCTGTTTGGTATGTAGTATGATTAACATGATTCTTTTGGACTGTTGAACAACATTTTAATGAAAGCTAAAACTTGGATTGTATTTGCAGATTAAGGATTTCTTTGATTCTATTCGAGAACAATCGTCTCAGTTGCGTGTCACTCAGTTGGCTGTTGAGAATGTAGAGAAGAACATCCTGTGGTTGGAGAGAAACTTAGAAACTATGAGGACCTGGCTTCAGAAGAGACTGAACTTGTAAATGGAATTTGCAGGCCACAATACTTGTCCTTAACATTTTACATCCTATATTAAATGCAGATGTGTTTTTAGCTTTACAAATTAAGCAATACAGTTTCATTTGTTCATTAGCAAAGAATTAGTTTTCATATCTGAATTCAGCACCTAGGATAAACATATTGATTAGAATGTTTTGTGAATTATACTAAGCATGGTTTGAGGTTTTGGGGTAATGAGTGTAAGACATTTTTATCAGGTTTTCTAAAGAGGAATTGTACATTATTTTGTTAAAGAAATATTTTGATAATGTAATAAAATGTACACAATTGGATTTTTTTGCTTTTTGAATGGCTCTTTGAATCTAGCTTGCTCATATAGGCATACTTACATAAAATAATAAGGGACGTGATTCATGTTTGTATAATAGAGAAATCTTTAACCTTATCCAGATTGAAATATAATTTATTCTGAGAAATTAGAAAGTTGTGTAAACAACATGAGTTGATTTTTCTGTTGGTTAGCACGTATTTATATATTAAACAACACAGGAACACTTAGAAGTAACTGTAAGTGAAATGCAGTACAATCTAGACAAGTCTCTAAAAACAAAAAAAGCATTTAATATTTTATAGATAACTGCCCTTACACACCACTGTACAAAATCCAGAACATTCCCAGAAGTGTGGATGATATTAAAGCTACAAAGAAAGAGGGAGCAATTCAATTTAAATGGCCATGGTTTTGAAATGGGATATCCAACAAGCTCATGGCCAGGTGTCCCAATACTTCTGTCCACATAGTGTACATTATACGTCATTATAATCATCTGTATAGTTCCTTTATTTCTTTATTTATCTTTAGTTTAAGATTCATCCTGATCAGGTTTATAAAAGTTTCTTATAACCAACTCGGTGTATTGCAGGGTACTACACCATTTAGACTAGTACAACACCCAGACTATGTGCTGTATCACTTACCATACCGTTGTATAGAGATTATATTGAAATACTGTATAGTTGAGCATTTCCATGTCAGACAGGAATGTCTGTCAGTAATTGTATATTAAAGTGCAAACAGCAGCATGTAGGCATACATTGTTTTGCTCTGGATAAGGAATCATGTGATAGACTACAAGACTAGTGTGAAAGCTGCAGTGAATAATTGCATGAGTTACTGATAC
The DNA here is from genome assembly GCF_030014385.1 of Trichomycterus rosablanca. Taxonomy (NCBI): domain Eukaryota; kingdom Metazoa; phylum Chordata; class Actinopteri; order Siluriformes; family Trichomycteridae; genus Trichomycterus; species Trichomycterus rosablanca. The sequence continues at coordinate 8,984,031 of NC_086008.1, read as the reverse complement.
AGTGGCTGTTCTAAACCAATTGTTAGCATGTGATCACATAAACTGCTACACACTGACACTGGCTGTTTGCTGCTGGTTTTGTCCAGTCCACTACTAGGTCAGTTTGCTGTGGTCTAAGTGTGCTGCTCTATGAAATCAATCTGCTTCATAAACCAGCTGGAATATGGATCCACAGGTATGTTTTAAATTTGTTGTGTTATTATAATTTATGCTAAAACACAAGTTCATCATCAGTTTTTCTCATTTTATAGTTAGAAAAGCTATAATTGGATACATGCAGCACATAACATGCATAAAATCATTCTCTCTGAATGTAGAATCAAAACATTTGGAAGATTTTCCCACAAGTATCTAAAGATATATGTAAAAAGAAGTAAAAATAGAAATAGCCTTAAAATTTACAGATGCAAAAAAAGAGGGACCACAAATGGCAGAACATTACGTTTTTAATCATCTGTAAATTAGCAGAACTTAAACAAGTACACTCCCAGGACCTAAGCATAAAGGAAGAGGTGTCATGGTGTGTGGAGCATTTATAGCTGCTGGTACTGGTGAGCTGTTTAAACGTTGGTATTGAAATCGGATGGATACTAGTGTGATGGTATCGATACTTTAGTTTTACTTTTTCTTCAGACAGTAGCAGCTCCTCTCACATCATACATGCACACCTTGCTTCTCCCCTCCTGCTTTGCTGTGTTTTGTTGTGGTACCACGTTGTTATGTAGTTAAAATGCTAACAGACATCAGTAAATTGGTAGGCTTTGGAAGATTGTAAGTTTTTATTTGCACATACAGATTTGCACATACAGAAATAGGGGGACAATTTTATGGAAATAATAGTGTAAACTATACGTACGTAAAGTACGTACGCACCTTACGGACTTTACGCACTCTACGTAAATGAATCGGCGCATGCGTAGTGACGCTCTTTCTTTCGTGTGTTTGCGTTTTGGTGAATGAGAGCTCCTTTTTTTGACTTTGTGCTTACACATGTAAAGAATAACATCTATTTCTACTTTAAATTAACAAGGACACATGTATTCGGTCACTATTAAAAAATTATTACAAGTACGTGATATGAGTTAGGTGCTTGGTGGTGATAAGCTATGATGGTAACGTTGTGAGAAAGTAAAGCATCCAGAAACAAGAAATCGGACCGCTGTAAACTGAATTTATCTACAACCCTACTGAGAGCAACTTACAAAAATGTATGTATTTCAATAATAATATGATGAGTTATAAATACAGTGTTTATAGAAACAGATATCACAGCAATTAGCTTAGCAGCTAACACTAGCGACTAAGCTAACAGGTACTCGTGTTGACCTTGTGTATTAACTCACGGCTGTGATGTATTTCGTATAGTTAGTGTACTGTACACAGTGCACAAGTCTTTACTGTATATCTTTCATAATAATAATAGTTATGGTGTATGAGTTATTTGGGGTTTAATCAGTATCTCAGCCGTGAACTAGTTGGCTAGGCTAGATGTTGACATCACATGTCTATTTTAACCTTATTGCTAGGGTTGGGTGGATCGATCCAAATATCGATAGTACCGATACTTCAGTTTTACTTTTTCTCCGCTACAGTCCCGTTTAATCAGAAAGTAGAAACCATGTTAGTACAGACAGTAGAAGCTCCCCTCACATTTTACATGCACACTCGCTCCTCCCGTCATGCACTGCTGTGTTTTGTTGTGGTACTGTCACGTGACTGAGAGACCGAACACATGTAGCAGAGTTCAGAGGAGCTGTTGTGGGGATGATTTACGGGAGTAAATGAAAAAATGAAATAAAAAGAATTTAAAGTTTAAAACATTTGTTCTCCAGTAATACTTTTGTTTACTTTATTTTTTGTAAGCCTCAGAAGTGCAGTGCAAATTTTGTTTTGTTATTTTATTATTGTATATGGATGTATGAAAATCCTCTAACTGAAAATGAACTTAAGTTAATTAAATTAATTAATTTAATAATTCTGTGTCATTTGTTTATTTTACCAAAAGCCAGAGAAGTGGAACTTCGGTCGATAATAAATGCACATGTTTATCATCCATGTAGGAGTATTTTAGCACCGCACTCTCAACTGCTTCTATCAAAAGAAGAAAACAGCCATATTGTGTTCAGTGTGTGATTTATATACATCATATTTTAAGTAGTAAAAACACGTTCAGCTCGTATAAAACCTCCCGGTTTCTTGTGTTTCCTTCACTGTTCGGTTTAACAGTAAATCGCTGCTTTTCTCCTCTCGTAAATCACTCGATCTGCCTCAGTGCTCAAAACACAACATGGAAACGTGTTGAATTGTATTTTCTTTAGTGTTTGAGCTCCTGTACAGACGCTGTTGAGGTGCAGCCACATTGTTTAATGTTTATTTACTCATCTTTATATAGATATCTTTAAATCTCCCCGGAAGACGAGCTAACCCGAGCTGGACAAACTGGTTACCTCAGCAAAGATCCACATGATGGCGCAGAAAGACCACAAAAACAGTTTGTGTCTGAAAACAGTTAATTTATTATAAAAACTGTCATAAATAACGAGTACAAATTATTATTTTCATATATGGAACTGTAATCAATTTAAATGTTTATTTAAATGTAAATAAGTAATATTATAATACGCATTAAAATGAATAATGTGTCGGTTTAGTGATTCAATAGTTCATTACTAGATGCTGGCAGGGCTTTGTCAGTCACGTGTTTAGCGAGGTGACGTCACCGACGCGCCACAGAATGTCGGCGATACAGCGGAAGTAGCAGCAAAGACACCTGCGTTAGTTTTTTATTCTTTTGAAGCAGTAAAAGCTGGAGAAACAGAAGCGAAATGAGAGGAAACCAACCCGAGGCAAACTCAGCTAGGATGCCAAGAATCGTTGTTTGGATAAATGATCATCTGTTAACAGCATTGATAAGCTAAACTGTTTGCTAGCGGGTGTAACAGCGACCATGTTGCGTTTGTAGCGGTAAATGTTTGTATTGTTCATGCTGCTTATTTTGCACAAAGAGTGTTAAGTTTTTGTCTGTCTATTTACAAGTACAAATAAAGTACATATATTTGAAATTTTACATAACTGTACTTGATTACTGTTTTGATTTGCACACACGCTTAAAAACAATGCTTCTTTAGTCGAGACAATGGTTCACTTTTATACTTAAAGGCTTGTTTGTGTTATGAAATTTAGGCCTAATTATAATCAGAAAAACAAATTAAGCAAACCACATTTAATGTTAGTCCATGTTTTTTGTGTCCCTGATGCCACTTAAAGCTAGCAGAAGCATAGATCAATCTCCTTGCTGAAACTTGGATCTAATTAATATTTTTTCGTTCTTCTTTTATTTCTGACAGAACATTGTGATCTTTTTTAAATACTTTTCTTTGCACATACAGAAATAGGGGCAATTTTATGGAAATTGTAGTTTAAGTTATACATAGGTAAAGTACAAACGCACCTTATGTACTTTGCGCAACTTTACGCAAATTCATGAAACGACCCTTATACGTAGGTCTGTTTCGTGAATCGGAGCATGCGTAGTGAGGCTCCCGTTCCGTCTGCGCATGCGTAGTGAGACTCATTCCGTGTTTGTGTTTTGGTGAATAAGTGCTCTTTTCTTTCGACTTTGTGCTTACAAATGTTAACAGAATAGCTTCTAATTTTTATTTGAAATTAACAAGGACAAATGTATTCAGTCACTACTAAAAATTTACATATTTATTTACCCAGCAAACACAATTTCAAGTTAGCCCATTGGAGGAAAATTACACCATAATGGTAACGTGAGAAAGCAACGCATCCAGAAACAAGAAATCTGACAAAAATGAATGTATTACAATATTAATATAATAAAGTTATAAATACAGAGTGCTTATCGAAACAAAAATCACTGCAATTAGCTTAGCAGCTAACACTAGCGACTACGCTAACAAGTACCGGTGTTAATCGATTCGTGAATATTAACTCACAGCTGTAATGTCTTTCGTTTAGTTAGTGTGTGCTGCACACGATGCACAAGTCTTTAGTGTATATAGTTTATAATAATAATAATTATGGTGTTTGAGTTATTTGTGTTTTAGTATCTCAGCTGTGAACTAGTTGGCTAGGCTAGATATTGACACACACGGCTATTCTAACCTTATTAGTAGAGGTGGGCTGATCGATCCAAATATCGATAGTATCTAAACTTCAGTTTTACTTTTTCTCCGCTACATTCGGTACGTTTCTCCCGTTTTATCAGAAAGCAGAAACCATGTTTGAACAGTCTCCTCTCCTCTCACACCTCACTCCTCCTGCTCTGCTGGGTTTTGTTGTGGTACTGTCACGTGACTAAGGGCACTGAGAGACCAAACACAAGTAGCAGTGAGAGAGAGAGAGAGAGAGAGAGAGAGAGAGAGAATGGGACTAAGAGAGAGGAGCTGTGAGGGGATATTTTTAGAAAAGTTCAATGAAAGGGATAAATTATGTTTTGTTATTATATAATTGGTTCTGAACAAAAACCTCAGACTTAGTTCATTTAGTAACACACTGCTCTCCCCTACATGAAAGTAAACAAACTGCTTTTATAAGTAAAACGTATCAGTACTGGTATCGGCGGTACTGGCCCTGTATTTACTGGGTATCGGATCCATAACAAATTTTGCAGTATCGCACACCACTAGCGTTAACCTGCAGGCACAAAGCATTCAAAACTTGTATGCCTGCATTCCAGAATAAAAACAAGCAGTTTCGGAGATCAAGAGTGACCCCACTTCTTGTTACCTACCTAATATTATCTGTGCCAAGCGCCTTTACTGATTTGAAATACACGTCTGTTTGTTGCATTATTTGAACGGTAAAATTAATGTTACAGTGCTGAGCAAAATAGTTCGGCACTTGAAGGTAGCACAATGACCATATAAGGACATTGCATAAACAGTATGGTTTACTTTGCACATAAATAGTGCATAAAACAATCATCTTATATTATCAATGCATAAAGAAGAAGCAAACAAATTCGGGTATGAAGTCATTTTTAAAAACTTGCAGGTATAATTAAGATTTGAAAAGACATTCATTTGCAATGATTCGGTAGGATCAGGGAAGTCGACTCGTATACACGACAATTTTGGGAGCACTTGAAGAGAGCAGAAGCCAGCACGTTTAGCTGCTACACTCCGTACTTCAATCACTCGGCTACGTTTAAATAATTTGTTCTTTTATATTTGAATTCGGGTTTTATTACCGTTATTACTTTTATTTCTTTTTTTCGAGGATTTCGTTCGAAGCAAACACCCGTGGTTTATTTCTGTACCAGAAAATAAGAGCGACAGGTCATTATGCTCGGGCTCAGTGAACCGACCAGGCTAAGCTAGTTTCCGCTTGTTTTTACTCTCTGTAGGCAGATTCAGTCACTGGATTTATTTTACAACAACCAACCTCCAGTGGATTAAAACACACCACAGTTTTGGACCTGACGAGGACCGTAGACTGTTTTCTTCCAGTTTACGACCTGACATTTAAATATGGAGCCGTTTGAAAGTGGTAAGACGAGCATTGTTAGCTGTTTGTGACCAGAACAAGTTTTAGTACGCGTGTTTACAAATGAATCAATCAGCTTTACACGCGTGTTGCACATCAAATGTGACGACTGGTAATCTTAATACATGTTTACATTAAAGCGCAAGTACCAAACCAAATGATTAATTTTGTTAAGCTTTTTATATCTCTAAATCAGCTGATCAAAACAGCTACCAGCTATCTAGCATCTGATTTTGCTGTGTTGTTGTCAGGCACGTCCAAAGAAATCAACCAAATGATCAATGTTCTTTTAAATCTTACACAAATCATAATGTAATAATGTGGAAGTTATAACTTGTTGGTCTTGTAGTTTGTGGGTAAATAGTGTATGCCACACGATTTATAAGGACGTTGCTTGATTTTATTAAGCAGGAAATAAACACGAGCAGCTATAACTATTATTGTGTTAATAATAATCAGCTGCTTTTACTGTGAATATGTGGTGCAGTTCTTAGATCAGGTTGAATTGTAATGAATGACATTATGTCTGATTGATTGTATTTTCCTGATTTCACCATTCATTTACATCTGATGTGGAACACACTTATTACAGAGTCGCCCCCTCTTCTGGTGCACTTTGTAGTTGTACAATCACTGACTGTAGTCTATTTGTTGTTATGTAGTTTGTCAGCCACCTTCTACCTTGTCCATCTACAACACCTGTGAATCTGATGTCCCTCCCTGGTTGGTCACTTTATGCCCAGGATACCCAATTTCTGTTGGATGTTTAACAGGAAATTTAATGTTTGTTTACATATAAAGACTGTAGTCTGGAACTGGCATAATTACAGTGTATAGGTTAACACTGACTAATACATTTATATATAATTACCTGAACATGATCTTAAACAACTTATCAAGTGTGCAAATATTTACATTTCCAGCCAGCTAAGTTCTCTACATGTAATCACAATAATAATCTCCTAAGGTTTTCTAAACGTTGTAAATGTGAAAGATTATTTTTGGTATCTATTCTGTTATTATAACCTATTAGTTTCAGATAGTGTTACTTTGCAGTATTTGCAGACTGCTCCAGTATAATGTTTCCTTTAAGTCATTTCAGCAGTTAAGTCAAAAAACAGGTTGTAAAACAAATCTGTTGTTGCAAACATGGCAAATTCAAACCCCACTGTGATGTTCTTTTAAAGCCTTTAAGTACAAACTAAATCTGACCAGATTCTGTTTGGGTCAAAGACTGTTCTCAGTACAGTAGTGACATAATATTGGCAAAGCTATTATCTATTATTACTTTAGTTATTTTTGTTAACACTGTACACATACTTGCTTCTGTCTGTGGGATAAATATCTTGGTTAAAGGACTATAAACATATGGTCACTGTATTTCCCACAGTGCCTGTGTTTCAAGTAAACAACCCTTATCAGTTGATATAAATTAATAAATGTGCGTAATGTAGGATAAAACAAACACCACTGTGCAGCTCTTTTTCCAGACTTGGTGCTCAGTTGGCGCAGTGCAATCAGCCAGGTGTGTGTCTACATAGGCTGGGTCTGAGGAATGTACGTAGGATGGTCAAAGCCCATCAAAGCAATGGTTTGGCCAACTGTCCAGGGTATTCCTGCTCTGTTTTCTGTTGGAACCAGACAAAGATGAAAAGCAGTTGATAAAAATGAAATGAACTTCACACTTATTTGCTTTTGCAATTTGAGGAAGTACTGAAAAAAGTAGTCAAAAACAGCAGTAGGAGAGGAAATTTAAGAACATTTGTGTAGGTTGTTGACGCACCCAGTAGATTTCGACTTTATTTATACAAGCCTAAATTTTATTCGATTTGTTAAATGTAATCGAACAGTTACGGGTACAAATGAACAGTTTGTTAATTCACCTTAAACTGCATTTAAATGAAAACGATACAAAGCAAAGCATTTATTGTTTAACCTAATTAATGCTTATTTTAAGATTAATGCTTGCAACACATTTGAAGACATTGAGACAGTGATATTTTAGGACAAAACTTACATCTTCAACCATTGATGCAATCATGTTTAGAAATAAAATAAGCATGCAGAAAAAGCTGACTTCTTCATGAGCAAAGATAGGTTAAGGCTTGTCACTTTGCTACAAAAAAAATTGCAATTACTTACATATTTCACCCTCCAGCGTGCATAATATTGACATTGTTCATTATGGGCATGTTATTAAAACTGCACAAAACAGTTCAAACTTATTTAATGTGATTGAAGCACAGCCGCACCTCAGATAAACCTTAAGAAGTATTGGGCCTTGTGAGAAACTTGAAACATGAGCCAGGAGCATATGTGCGAGATGCTCACTGATAATATACATGTGGTGTTTACACAGCCATTGGTTTATTTGGTTTGTACAGAATAGAATTTCTCAAAGGCTGTTAAAAACGGGAAGTGTGTTTTCTTTGTGTCACATTGTCAGCCCAGCCCTTTCTTCTCAGTGCTTACTTGTTGAGGAAATGAAATCAGATTGTGGTTAGTTTTCAGTGTCATATGTTTGCCGATGTACTGTAGAACTCCATAATAATATGCATGGTTGTGGAAAGAGATTTATGTTAGGCTCAGCGTCATGTGTCCACATACTTTTGGCCAATAAGTGTATGTATATATGTGTGTTTGCCGAAGATATCTATATGCTGAAAAGGTACATGGTTTAAATAAAGTTTAATAAATAGGTTATATATTGCTTTAGTTGTCTTCCTGCTACTAACTAGTTATTGATGTGGTTAATGCACTGCAAGTCTCTGCCTGAGTGACACAAGTCAACATTTCCACAGGAAATAACCGATTAACCTTTCAAACACAACATTATAACGGAAAACTTTCGGATTTAGTAATCTAGTCACTAATCAGAGTTCTTGGGTAGTGTGACTAACTGTTTGCTTTCTTAAAGCAGCTCTACTTTTTAAAATCAAGTAGCTCATAATTAACATTTTATTGACTGACTAACATTTAGTTGTCCTGCACTTTATTTACCATACATGTTCATTTCATGTTAATTCTTTTACACATTTTTTGTTTGATGTGCTGTGTGTTGTGACACATTCACCTAGTCACCAAAAGGGCAGTGGCAGCTTAGCATTTAAGCTCCTGGACTAGTAGTCAGAAGGTTTCTGGTTCAAGCCCCACCACCACTAAGTTTGAACCCTGAACAAGGCCAATCATTAATTGCTTGAGTTGTATTTGGTTACAATTGTAAGTTGAAGTCATAGTGTCTGCTAAATGCCATAAATCTAAATATTTAAATATCTGCAGTTTGGACTCAACTCAAAGTTTGAGGAAAAACATTCTGTGCTCTGATTAGATGAAAATTAAAGTTTTTGAGCAAAACAGGAACTATCGCTTAAAAAAAAACGACACTGCACGTCACCCGACTATCATCCCTGCGACATCGTGATATGGTGGTGCTTCTCAGCAGCAGGAAGGGGAATCTTATAAAAAAATTCTCCTGTGTGTACACATTCATATGTGGGTTGTAGATCACTTTTCAGCACAACAATGACCTAAAGCACACAAAGAAAAACTATACTGGAGTGGTTTCAGGGATAAAATGCCCAAATCCAGATGTACAAAGCTTGTTTTCACTGCCATTATAGATAATAAAATGTATGTTGATGGGTAAAAAGGAAAATGTAATAATTCCAAATCAAATTCACAACACAAAGTGCGAAAAAAGCCAATCTGAATGAATACTTTTTAAATCCACTGTGTTTTTATCTTTACAGAGGGAATTTAGGAGATAATTCTGGGCTGTGTAACATTTGACTGAGGCAGCAATCCAAATCACATACTATTCTACTCAGGATACCAGCATAATGACTCTACTGTTTACTTTTGATACTCAGTGCTCTGTCTGTGCCATATATAGTCTATGTACTTTGTTAAAATAGACACTGGTATAAACAGTGCTTCTGCATGTGCAGTTAAACCAATCCAATTAAATAACCGTATTACCTAGCTTAAATATATAGCTGGCTTAATCAGACATTTGACATTGGAGAACAGATTTACTCAGATTTTTAGATTGTGCTGTTAACTTGACCACTTGAATAATCACACCACTGCATAAATCCAGTTATGATCAGATTATTACAGTGCATGTAAACACATTTGTCTCTTTGCTTCTCACAGAGCGAGCACCACTCCCTCGGAACATGATAGAAAACAGCATGTTTGAGGAAGAACCTGATGTCGTAGATCTAGCAAAGGAGTCGCCCTCCTACCCCATAGATTCGGACGACATCGTGTATGAGCCGCGCAGCTCCAGGCTGCTGGTACGTGGCCTCGGTGAGAACGAGCTGGACGAAGACGAGGAGGACTGCGAGTCCTCGGCCAGGCTTCTCGGCATGTCCTTCATGAACCGCAGTTCTAATCAGCGCAGTGCCGCCTCCTACATCCGCCAACAACCATCCGGTTCATGCCCAACGCCTTCTGTGAAGACCACGGTTGTGGGAGTCTTTGTTCTGGTCCTGGTCGCCTCACTCGTAATGGTCATCTACTTTCTGCCCAAGTGTACCTTCTCCAAAGGTGGCTGCCAGAAGACCAACACCTCACTGGAAGTAATCTATCCCATTGCAACAAATGGAGAGCTTTTTCCATGGACGGACTTAAGGCTTCCAGCCAGCGTGCATCCCATTCACTATGTGATCGCACTCCACCCCAACCTGACCACCATGACTTTCAAAGGAAGCGTGAATATCACTTTGCAGGTCCAGCAAGTAACCAAGAGGGTCGTCCTGCACAGCGCAGACATGAATATACACAAAGCTACTTTTCAAGGGAAAGAAATGAAGGTGTTGGAATACAAAGACTGGCAGCAGATTGCCATCAAGTTTTCGGAGAACCTTACAAAGGGACAGGAATATGTACTGAATATTGAATATTCAGCAAACTTCTCCAGCAGCTATGATGGATTCTATAACAGTTCCTACAATGACGCAACAGGAAAAACAAGGTAACTCAGTATTGTATCTTTGTTTATTTGACTGGCATGTTTATTATAAAAAAGTAGTCAGTCTTGATTCTGTAATAAGTTAATAACAAATTGAATGTTTTTGTTATTTATATTTATAATATTTTAGGTGCAGTAAAACATAATCCGCTACAACTGAGAATAATATTATAATAAAGACTACGTATGCTCATAGCTGCCTGTTAGAGTTAGTATTTGTTTTTGTTCCTCCCTTCCTTTTCCCAATGCGGTCATTTCCAGTTACCAATTGTGAATACAGTATACAGTCATTTACACACCCACCCAGTCTAATCACAGAGAGACGGATCACTACTTGCCCCCTTTGATTTGTCCATTCTGCTGCCGCTTCTTATCACCTGCCAGTGCTTCCAGTGCCTATAACTGTGGAGTTAAAGGTTGTTAAATGGACAAAATTTTTCAGCAAACCAGGACCTTTCATACAGAAGTCATTCATCTAAAAAAAAAAAGCAATGAAGCTCTAGTTTCCTTTCCTGCAATCTTAAAAGTGTATTGCTTACACAGTCTGTTAAACACTTTGTTCAGAAACACAAAGTCTATAAAGTGTGAAGGAATTTAGGTTTGTAATGTACAATGTAAAAAAGTGAATTTAATATATTTTAAAATAATCGTCTTCCATTCTGTTTTCACTTTTCACACTATTTGTTTTTCAGAGTTTTAGCTGCCACTCAGTTTGAACCCTTGGCCGCTCGCAAAGCTTTTCCATGTTTCGACGAACCTGCTTTTAAATCCACTTTTCTGATCAAGATAAAAAGGGAAGCTGAATACATCAGCCTTTCAAACATGCCTTTGGTAAGAACACCACTTAATCCATGTTTTAAACAGCTACAACTATGTAGCACTACATGCTATTGTGAGTGGGCTTCAATTCATTTTCATCTAGTATTTTATCTTGGTCAGGATCAAGATAATTCCGGCACCAGCCAAAGACACTGGGCACAAAGCAGAAACACACACTGGACAGGTTGATTAATAGCAGATGGTCTTTTCACTGGCTTGCTTCTTTGGTAGAGCCATTAAAGGCTATAATTTCAGCAGTGATGTGGAATTCCTTCTAGCCTTCCCATTCAGCAGATGCCTATTGTGTCTGGCTGTAGGCTGGTCGGTAACAGAGCTTGAGATCCAAGCTCCTATTTTTATTGTTTAACGTTTTAATTGTTTGATTGCTGAGAGGTAAAAAAAAAAAAAAAGGTTAACCGCCAGTCATGTGTCCACTGGTCATATAGGAATAATTGTGAACCCCTAAATGGCTGATTTTAATTATTTTAAACCTGGATCTCAGGGTAGTGGGCTGGTGTAATTTACTGCTGAAGCACTCAAGCAGCTGTACATGAAACATACTCCAGCTAATCCATTAAAAAAAAAAAACTTTGTAGTTATTACATGGGCTTAGTTATTACATGGTGGCTTAGTAGGTAGCCTCACAGTTAGAAGATACTGGGTTCGATCCCCAGGTAGGGTGGTCCAGGTCCTTTCTGTGTGGAGTTTGCATGTTTTCCCCGTGGGTTTCCTCCAGGAGCTCCGTTTTCCTCCCACAGTCCAAAGACATGCATTGAGGTGAATTGGAGATACAAAATTGTCCATGACTGTGTTTGACATTAAATTTGTGAACTGATTAACCTTGTGTGATGAGTAGCTATCGTTCCTGTCATGAATGTAACCAAAGTGTAAAACATGACATTAAAATCCCAATAAACAATCAAACATTTTAGTTATTACACATGACCACTTTTTATTTTTTAGGCCAAAACTACTCCGTTATCTGATGGACTTTTTGAGGATGAGTTTGAGAAGAGTGTCAACATGAGCACCTATTTAGTTGCATTCATTGTGGCCAACTTCAGCTGTGTCAACAAGACGGTCTCCAACACTAAAGTATGTGTGGTTTGTGTTTATGATTGATTTTTTTAGATAGAAGTTAGCTTTAGCAACATGTTTTATAACCATTAGGCCTGCATGTCTCACATTTCCCACAGGTCTCTGTATATTCAGTACCAGATAAGAAGGACCAAGCTCACTATGCACTTGAAGCAGCTGCCAAGTTACTGCAGTTCTACAATGATTTCTTTGAGATCGAGTACCCACTGCGCAAACTGGGTAAGTCAGGTCCCAAATTATAAAAACTTCTCAAATAAAGGTAACTGAGGTGGCTTGAGAACCAGTGTTAATGTTGATTTGGTTAAAACTGTTTGTCTGGTTTCTGGGCTTTCATAACATAACTTTTATCCTACTTATAATCTTGCTTTACCATTGTTTTGATTACTTTTTGTCTGAAAAATTTGCATGTAAAACATGGATTCTTATTTCCTGCCATCCAGAAAAGTCAAGTCAGTTAAAATACACTGAATTTAGAATAGTAGTTTACAGACGCTCACCTTCTAATCTTTGAGAGAATCTGTAATGATGTTTATATGTATGTATAGTGTGTACCCGTAGCTTTAACATGAGTTATTTACTTACAGACTTGGTGGGCATTCCGGATTTCCTTGCCGGAGCAATGGAGAACTGGGGACTCATCATATTCCGGGAGACAACCCTGCTCTTCGGAAATCACTCCTCTCCTATGGATAAACAACTAGTGACTTCTGTCATCGCCCATGAACTTGCACATCAGGTACACAGGACATAACATTACATACAGTGTATCACAAAAGTGAGTACACCCCTCACATTTCTGCAGATATTTAAGTATATCTTTTCATGGGACAATACTGACAAAATGACACTTTGACACAATGAAAAGTAGTCTGTGTGCAGCTTATATAACAGTGTAAATTTATTCTTCCCTCAAAATAACTCAATATACAGCCATTAATGTCTGAACCACCGGCAACAAAAGTGAGTACACCCCTAAGAGACTACACCCCTAAATGTCCAAATTGAGCACTGCTTGTCATTTTCCCTCCAAAATGTCATGTGATTTGTTAGTGTTACTAGGTCTCAGGTGTGCATAGGGAGCAGGTGTGTTCAATTGAGTAGTACAGCTCTCACACTCTCTCATACTGGTCACTGAAAGTTCCAACATGGCACCTCATGGCAAAGAACTCTCTGAGGATCTTAAAAGACGAATTGTTGCGCTACATGAAGATGGCCAAGGCTACAAGAAGATTGCCAACACCCTGAAACTGAGCTGCAGCACAGTGGCCAAGATCATCCAGCGTTTTAAAAGAGCAGGGTCCACTCAGAAAAGACCTTGCGTTGGTCGTCCAAAGAAGCTGAGTGCACGTGCTCAGCGTCACATCCAACTGCTGTCTTTGAAAGATAGGCGCAGGAGTGCTGTCAGCATTGCTGCAGAGATTGAAAAGGTGGGGGGTCAGCCTGTCAGTGCTCAGACCATACGCCGCACACTACATCAAATTGGTCTGCATGGCTGTCACCCCAGAAGGAAGCCTCTTCTGAAGTCTCTACACAAGAAAGCCCGCAAACAGTTTGCTGAAGACATGTCAACAAAGGACATGGATTACTGGAACCATGTCCTATGGTCTGATGAGACCAAGATTAATTTGTTTGGTTCAGATGGTCTCAAGCATGTGTTGCAGCAATCAGGTGAGGAGTACAAAGATAAGTGTGTCATGCCTACAGTCAAGCATGGTGGTGGGAATGCCATGGTCTGGGGCTGCATGAGTGCAGCAGGTGTTGGGGAGTTACATTTCATTGGGGGACACATGAACTCCAATATGTACTGTGAAATACTGAAGCAGAGCATGATCCCCTCCCTCCGGAAACTGGGTCGCAGGGCAGTGTTCCAGCATGATAATGACCCCAAACACACCTCTAAGACGACCACTGCTTTATTGAAGAGGCTGAGGGTAAAGGTGATGGACTGGCCAAGCATGTCTCCAGACCTAAACCCAATAGAACATCTTTGGGGCATCCTCAAGCGGAAGGTGGAGGAGCGCAAAGTCTCGAATATCCGCCAGCTCCGTGATGTCGTCATGGAGGAGTGGAAAAGCATTCCAGTGGCAACCTGTGAAGCTCTGGTAAACTCCATGCCCAGGAGAGTTAAGGCAGTTCTGGGAAATAATGTTGGCCACACAAAATATTGACACTTCAGGAACTTTCACTAAAGGGTGTACTCACTTTTGTTGCCAGTGGTTTAGACATTAATGGCTGTATATTGAGTTATTTTGAGGGAAGAATAAATTTACACTGTTATATAAGCTGCACACAGACTACTTTTCATTGTGTCAAAGTGTCATTTTGTCAGTGTTGTCCCATGAAAAGATATACTTAAATATCTGCAGAAATGTGAGGGGTGTACTCACTTTTGTGATACACTGTACATAAAATTATTCTTAATTTTAACTCTTAATTAATTCTTATTGATATGAATATATTAATTAATTGCTTTAAATGTGGCTGATAGATTAAAGTGTATGCAAATGGTAGGACATCCTGCCAAGTCAGTACAGAGTAACACCCATTTGGATAGACATCACAGCTTAAAAACACTCTGTTTTCTGCAGTGCTTTTTTTGTACATGTGCGATGTGTTCTGTGCCTCTGGCTGCCACACAAACCCAAAGCATTACAGAGTCACCCCTTTATTTTACAGTTGGCATAATGTTCTTTTCATTAAACACAGCTTCTTCTTGAGATGTACCTCATGTGATTATGGCTTATCAGTCAAGAGTAAAGAGTAACATAGTGTACATGGTTGTGGACTATTATCTATCTACGTAATAATATTCACAAAAAATACTAATAAAACTCAATACATTAAAATGAGCAGAATAGTTTGTTTACTTTTTTACCCACTTTAAAAATCGATGTAATATGTAATTTAGCCAGGGGTACCCAAACATCTGCATTCAATTGCAGGTACATGTTTTATTTTTATTTATTAAGCTGTTATGTACAACAATTAAAATCTTACATTCATATAGAACATTTTATGTCTTGAATGTGATTTTAGTGGTTTGGAAACCTTGTGACCATGCGCTGGTGGAATGATCTTTGGCTGAATGAAGGATTTGCCACCTACATGCAGTACATGTCCATTGAAAAAGTCTTCCCTGAACTTGATATTGTAAGTATTTCTACATATATTAACCTTTTCAACACTGTTTATCTTTTATGAGCTGCACGTAAGAATAAAAGATCATTAACAGTGGACTTTTTGAGGTTCGTGTTCAAAGCTTTTTACAGAAGAAAGTTTATGATGACCTGTTTGCCTTTTGCCCATTTGATCAACACACTATAACGCTTAACCTTATTTGAATATGGTAAAATATATGACTAACAGTCTGGTGCATTTTTGGCATGTGTTTGTTTTGTTATTATCATTACATCTTTTTAAACTTTAATTCAGTTTAAATTTGTCTTGGCTTCCTCTTTAAGGACATTGAATTCCTGAGTGTACGGTTTGATGCTCTAGCCAAGGACTCACTGAATTCCTCCCATCCTGTGTCTACTAATGTAAAAGCTCCAGAGGAAGTGGAGGAGATGTTCGACTCTGTGTCATATGAGAAGGTACGGCTGAGGAATGTATATTTTGTGGGTAACCTATATGTAACAAGCCTGTAACAACCCATTAATATATCAAACACAAATCCAATTACTTGATTGCATTACGCTTCCTCTCTATTGATGTTGACCTCCACTCTTGCTTAGAGGAGCTGTGACTAACACGCGCCCCCTTCGGCACATGTGCCGTAGCCGACTGCAACTTTTCACCTGCATGAGGCAAGTTCATATGCGGATCAGCTTTGTGTACGGAAAGCCACACCCTGGTCAACGCATTATCCCCTGTCTCTGTGCAGGCACCATCAATCAGTCAGCAGAGGTAGTAATCACATCAGTTATGAGAAATCCCCCTCCAGCACTGTCCTTGAACAACAGACAATTGTTGTTCCTGTAGGCACCCAGCCTGCCAGATGGCATAGCTGAGTTTCAAACCGACGAGTTCAAAATGTCATCTCTGGTGTGTCATTTACCGCTGCACCACCTGAGCGCTCCAATAATATGTCTCAAACTATACAAACTAAAATATAGATTCTTTTTAAGTATTATATATATATATATATATATATATATATATATATATATATATATATATATATATATATATATATATATATATATATATATATATATATATATATATATACAGGGGTTGGACAAAATAACTGAAACACCTGTCATTTTAGTGTGGGAGGTTTCATGGCTAAATTGGACCAGTCTGGTGGCCAATCTTCATTAATTGCACATTGCACCAGTAAGAGCAGAGTGTGAAGGTTCAATTAGCAGGGTAAGAGCACAGTTTTGCTCAAAATATTGCAATGCACACAACATTATGGGTGACATACCAGAGTTCAAAAGAGGACAAATTGTTGGTGCACGTCTTGCTGGCGCATCTGTGACCAAGACAGCAAGTCTTTGTGATGTATCAAGAGCCACGGTATCCAGGGTAATGTCAGCATACCACCAAGAAGGACAAACCACATCCAACAGGATTAACTGTGGACGCAAGAGGAAGCTGTCTGAAAGGGATGTTCGGGTGCTAACCCGGATTGTATCCAAAAAACATAAAACCACGGCTGCCCAAATCACGGCAGAATTAAATGTGCACCTCAACTCTCCTGTTTCCACCAGAACTGTCCGTCGGGAGCTCCACAGGGTCAATATACACGGCCGGGCTGCTATAGCCAAACCTTTGGTCACTCGTGCCAATGCCAAACGTCAGTTTCAATGGTGCAAGGAGCGCAAATCTTGGGCTGTGGACAATGTGAAACATGTAATGTTCTCTGATGAGTCCACCTTTACTGTTTTCCCCACATCCGGGAGAGTTACGGTGTGGAGAAGCCCCAAAGAAGCGTACCACCCAGACTGTTGCATGCCCAGAGTGAAGCATGGGGGTGGATCAGTGATGGTTTGGGCTGCCGTATCATGGCATTCCCTTGGCCCAATACTTGTGCTAGATGGGCGCGTCACTGCCAAGGACTACCGAACCATTCTGGAGGACCATGTGCATCCAATGGCGGTGCCGTGTATCAGGATGACAATGCACCAATACACACAGCAAGACCTGGTGAAAGATTGGTTTGATGAATATGAAAGTGAAGTTGAACATCTCCCATGGCCTGCACAGTCACCAGATCTAAATATTATTGAGCCACTTTGGGGTGTTTTGGAGAAGCGAGTCAGGAAACGTTTTCCTCCACCAGCATCACGTAGTGACCTGGCCACTATCCTGCAAGAAGAATGGCTTAAAATCCCTCTGACCACTGTGCAGGACTTGTATATGTCATTTCCAAGATGAATTGACGCTGTATTGGCCGCAAAAGGAGGCCCTACACCATACTTATAAATTATTGTGGTCTAAAACCAGGTGTTTCAGTTATTTTGTCCAACCCCTGTATATATATATATATATAAGTATGTTTGGGGCTTGAGGGGCTAATCCCCTCTGCTTCTTTCTTACTTTTATTGTTCCTCAGACCACCAACCACATACTAATTTCACTGTGATTTTGTTCCCATGCAGGGTGCATCTCTTTTGCTGATGCTTAATGCAACATTAACAGAGGAGGCATTCAAGAAAGGAGTGATCGAGTACTTAAAAAAGTATCAGAGCAGCAACACAGAGAGTCAAGACTTGTGGAACAGCCTTTCACAGGTAGGATCATCTTCACCTGTGATAAAGTGTTGAATTAAGCATCAAACATGTTTTTATGTCTTTTACCTATTTTACCTTCTGGTGCAGGTGACAATACCACCCATAGATGTGGCGCATATGATGAACACATGGACTGTACAGAAAGGCTTTCCACTGGTCACTGTGAGCAGAGAGGGTGACCAAGTAAAAGTGACTCAAGAACATTTTCTTGTAAACGCCACAGATCACAGGTATTTGGTTTTACCTGGTTTAGTTCAAATAGTTAAAAGTACAGTGGATTGTTGGTTTAATGCATTGTGCTAACAATCATTGGCCATTTTATCAGGTACACCAACAGATTGACCATCACTTTATGTATTTTATCTTAAGTAACACCCCTGTCCTTGGCTCAGTTTTGACTTTACCTCTTTGACCTGAACCATTGATCAGTGTCAAGTAGGGGTGTAACGAGACCCTTAGCTTACAATTCAATTTGTTCAATATGATTTTTGTTCTGTTATGTTGAACTAGCGATGCAGGTATATTTATATGTCTTTTAACCTATAACCAGCCATTACAAATCTTGTGGGGAAAAAAACGTTTCTGACCACATTTTATCTCAAATGTGCTCAGAATATTTGGGCCAAGTGTAAGAACACCCTTTAATTCAAAGAAACATTGTTGTATCTTATAAACTCATACACTAATATATCGCTGCAATGTCAGTGTTACTCCTGTGTTGAGAAAAATCCAGCAGGTAAATAACGTGGTCAGCAGGGGTCCTATTGTAATCTTTTTTTTATTATGGATGGCTGAACGATTGTATATAGAGACAGACAAATACAGACAGTAATTTTATATCTGCAGTGTGCATTGATATAATAGGTATACCTAATAAAATGGTCACTGAATAAGTAAGTGTATTAGAATGAACGACTGCAATATGCAGGTGAACACGCTGTGTTATTGAGGCTCACTAGAAATATACAGGGGGTCTCCATATATCAGTTGGTACATCATCTGTCTCACAGATTGATATCAGTCATTTAAGTTTGGGTTTGTTGTTTTCACAGTTTATGGCACATCCCACTGACGTACGTGAACGACTCTTGTAGCAAATCTGTCACCTGTAAGCAAGTGTTTTCTTTCCAGAACAAAACAGGTAACTATTTTCCTGATGTAGATAAATGATAAGCGTTTTGATTATTTCATTATCACTGCTGTGTAAAACAAAATTTCATTAAATAATAATTTATTAAGAAGGAATAAGAACAGTTGTGCAGAAGTTGTGTTAGATTAAAATGCGATTGTTGTTTAACCTGTTGTTTTTAATCTTTTTAATCTTTGCAGCCACACTTCACGTTCCAGGAAGTGTGAAATGGCTGAAGTTTAATTATAGAAGTGAAGGCTTCTACATAGTGGATTATGGAACAGAGGGGTGGAAGACACTGATCGAGGCCTTGAAGGAAGACGTGAATGTTCTTCCCCAAGAGGACCGGGCTTCTCTCATCAACAACGTCTTTGCTTTGTCCAGGTAGTTCGGTTGGTTATAGATCTGGCAGTATTCGTTGTGATCTAAGGATGTTGCTTGATAACAATTTGTCAAGATTCCAGTCAGCTGCTAAATTATTGTCACATGATTAGGGTTGCCAAGAATTTCAATTCATCACCTTTAAAAGTAGAGAATTAATCTGGAAGGTCAAATATAATCTAAAAAATTTTATGTCCTTTTTATTAAGGGCAGTAAAACGTGCTATATATATGGCATTAAAGGACATTATAGAACTTTTACACCACCAGGTTAATAATTTAAGTTGATGTATATTTTTACATATTTCCACAAAGCCCACAATAAACTTACAAAAGAACTAAAGTTCATGAAAGTGTTTTTGAACATAAAAGTATATGTTCCAGTCATTAAAGTTCTTAACTGTATCTATGAACATATCGTGTATCAGTTGATTTAATACATTTTATTATGTATGTAAACACAGTACATGATTTTAACTGCACATTGGTGGCTACATGCGAATAATATGCTTGTGTGTGTGTGTGTGTGTGTGTGTGTGTGTGTGTGTGTGTGTTTGCAGATTAGGAAAGGTATCCTTCAGACAAGTGCTAAATGTTTTGGCATATTTGAAGAATGAGACAGAACCGGCACCACTGACTGAAGCCCTAACACAGCTCAGCTACATCTATAAACTGCTTGAAAAAAGATCTGACTTAATGTTGGTTTCAAGGATGAAGGTCAGTTTTACTTTTAGCTTCTACATTTTTTTCCATTTTTAACTATAACCCCCCACCCACACATTTCCATCCAATGTAGTTGTCTCCCAATCTTGTCACCACATCCCCATTGGAATATTGCCACTAATACTGCTCCCTCCTGTTGGCCGAGGAGGGCTTAGACTATCCCATGCCCCCTCTGACATGCCTGTATCTTTTAACCTGTGGTAGAATCTCATAAACATCTGCATCGTGAACAGAGACATGCTAAGTGCTCCAGATTATCCATCACTAGTGCAAGCTCCTTGACCAGACAACAGAGGGCACAAATGTACAGTGACAATGAATTCAGCATATTCCTGTTTTTAGGTAAAATAATCATACCTGTATGGGTGCCCCGTCAGATTCAGCCAGAGATCCCAGAGGTGCTGGGTTAGCGCATTAGACTGCCTTGTCACCTGAATGCCCTAAACAATCATTTTCAGTGAATTTAAATCATTTCCTTTATTTGCAGACATACATTTTTAATCTTTTCGGAGATCTAATGGACAGCCAGTCATGGGGAGAGGAGAAGTCTGTGTCCAAGCAGGTTCTTAGGTCTGCTCTGCTTGAGACTGCCTGTGCACTCAACAGGCCAAACTGCACAGAGAAAGCTAAGGATCTATTTCAGCAGTGGCTAGATCCAAATGCAACTAAGAAGTAAGTCAACAGATAAAGAAATCTGTATTATGTATTTATTTTATTTTATTAAGAATTATTGTAGTCTCGGGCGCTCAGGTGGTGCAGCATTAAAACACATTAGCACACCAGAACTGGCATCTCGAACTCGTCTGTTCGAATCTCAGCTCTGCTACCGGTAGGCTAAGCGTCTTCATGAACAAAAATCCACTTGTCATTCAGGGAAGTGGTGTCCGAGGGGTTTCCTTATAACTAATGCAATTACGACATCTGCTGGCTGATTGATGCCGCTGAGCAGAGACAGGGGATAGTGTGTTATCGGGGTGTATCTATCTGTGCGCAAAGATGATCCGCATATCAACTTGCCAAGTGTCAGAGGGGGTGTGTGTTAGTCACGGCTCTCCTTAGTCAGAGTGGAGGTCAACATTAGTAGAGAGGAAGCGTAATGCAATCACGTAATTGGATACGACTAGACTTTACGACTTAAAATGCAAACAAAAATTATTGCAGTCTTACACAACATAGCAAGTGACTTTGTTTATCTGATGTGACTGCTGCTTCTAGCCTCTCGAATTTTGGAAGTTTTATTTATATATCTTACAAAATATGCATTTTATTTGTAACTAGGACATCAATTATGTCAAAATTTCTAGTTGTTCAAAAATTACATAAAATAATTATGTAAAATCTCATGTTTGTCATGCACAATACTAAAGTTTGCTCTTTATTTAATTTGGAAATGCCCAAATCACAACAACCAATGACCGCCAATAATTTTAAGTTTCTTATTGCATGTAATGTTTTTCAACTGTTTAAAACAGAAAACATCTCTTTTATTTAATATAGCAATGCTTTCATTATGAGTCTATTTATTCCTTTATTACAATATTTTTCACCATATTTTTTCCAGAATTCCTGGAGATCTGATGAAAGCGGTTTATTCTGTAGGAGCTCAAACTGAGGATGGCTGGACCACATTACTCGAGTCCTACAAACACTCCGTCTATGACTCAGAGAAGCGTAAAATACTAGAAGCCTTGAGCAGCACCCAGGATGTGCGAAAAGCTGTGTGGTAAGCCTGTTAATTCAAAGGTTTGTGGATTGTACACATGATAGTGGAAGATGAATATCGGTGTCTTTTTTAGGATCCTAAGAGCAGGTCTTGATGGAACTATTCAGACTCCTGAACTTCCGCTTGTGATTAGCAGAGTGAGTGAACATTTTGCAGGCCACCTCTACGCCTGGGACTTTGTGAAGGAGAACTGGGATGAACTTACACAGAAGTAAGTGATTGCAGAACATGAACTGTGATGATCTAAAAACTGTTCTGTTGTTTAAATTCATATACAAAGTCTCTCTACAGTGGTAAAGCTTGCTTGAATGTGGACAGTGTCACCTGTTTTTCAGCCAAGATTCAAGGAATCTTGGGCAAGACCAAAAACCAGTTGAACACCTGTTGAATGTTGCATGAGAGAACATCATGTTACTGTTATAAATATAGCTACATTAATACTTCGGAAAACAGTTGTCACCTAACAGTCTACCCCTGCATCAAGAAATGCGACTAAAACTCTATTCCACAAAGAGCAAGATGTTAAATGTTATAGACTGGTTTTATATGCTTTACTATAAATAATCCTTGTTTAATTTTTTAAGCATTTAAACAAATGGTGTTATATTTAAATTAGTTATTATTATTATTATTATAAATGGAAATCAGGTAAAGTTTAGCTACCACTGATATTCCTTCATGTCTGTATAGTTTTATTCCACTTAATATTTGTTCTTTTAAAAGGTTTCCCATTGGCAGTTTTCCCCTACAAAGGATAATCATGTCCACAACCGGTCAGTTCTCCACAAAGATGCATCTCGAGGAGGTAAGATCAGGATCATAGTATTAATACTATCTGTTTAAACAGATTCTAATACTTTCTAAATTGCTGCTCAGGTGGAGAGCTTTTTCAGCTCTCTGAAGGAACGGGGATCCCAGATGAGAAGCGCACAGGAGGCTGTAGAGTCCATCAATCTGAACATACGCTGGATGGAGAAGAACCTGAACACACTCCGAAACTGGCTGTAGGTTAAAGGGGCTCGCTTCCGTTCCACGCACCCCTCCTCAGGTCATAAAGCCGAGCACCTGTGAGTGACGTTACTGCGATTCGCAGTCAGAACTGAATGTGTGCAGAGATTAGACAGGGACTGAAGGAATCGGGTAGTTTATTATTTTTTTTTAATAAGTAATATTTTAATACTGTTTGTGTGAAGTTTAATCTGCATATTTTAGGTCTAATCTAACCAAGCCATCAAGTTGAAGCTTCTTAGTTTGGTCTGTAGAGGTCTCAGCACTGTGCTGTTTATGGGCTTCCTTTTAGGTGCATAAAGACGTAGATGCCTTCATGTGGGTCTTGCTGCTTAGGGTCATGTGAGAAACTGACTCTTAAGTCTGTCTGTCTCTGCACACATGGCTGTGGCCTGACACATTTGCACTATTAGGAATTCCAGTTTGCTCAGGGCTACTCTGAATTAAACAATAATACATTTAAATTATTTTACTTCCCATCGCTGTCTGTTACAGACGATCCTCTCAGCACTATCTTTAACATGCCTTTTGCAGAAATTGCCAAAAAATGGTCACTTAAATATGGGGAATACACATTTTTAAAGCCGTCAATGGTCATAGTGTAACACTGTAACTTTTTTGTGTAAATAGAATGTGCTACGCACTGGTTGCTGGTGGTGGTTTATTCGCTTATCAGTCTGGATATCTGCAGACAATCAGTTTTGTAAAGTATTTGCAAGTTTAGCTGTTTGAGTTTAGGGCTGTCATGATTATTATTTTTAACTCATGGTTGTTTCATCAGAATGACCACAGTATCTTTATTTTACAGTTTTTCAAGCAGAACTACTTTAGTAG
The DNA here is from genome assembly GCF_030014385.1 of Trichomycterus rosablanca. Taxonomy (NCBI): domain Eukaryota; kingdom Metazoa; phylum Chordata; class Actinopteri; order Siluriformes; family Trichomycteridae; genus Trichomycterus; species Trichomycterus rosablanca. The sequence goes on along the minus strand of NC_086008.1, from coordinate 8,960,090 downwards.
TTTTAAAACCTTACAAACCATTAAATTTAGCCCTTTGTTTAGTATTTTCTCTAAAGTTAGGAATTTTATGGGTGCTCGAGTGGTGCAGCGTTAAAGCAAACTAGCCCACCAGTGCTGACAACTGCTGAATCTCAGCTTTGCTAACAGCCAGTCGGGCGTCTGTACGAACAATGATTGGCTAGTCTGAGATGGGGGATAATGGGATCACTGCCTTACTCTCCTTGTGCGATATGGATCCCCATATAAGAAGCACTCGGCTGCTGCATGTATCGGGGGGGGGGAGCTCAGCAGCCGCAGAGGGGACATACAAATCGCATAATTGGATACAACTAGATTGGGAGGGAAATTGGCCTAGTACACACTAACATGGATTCATTTAATAACATAATTTGTGATTTGGCCACACTAAACAGAATTCCTAATTTTTAAAGGTTTCCTAATTTCTGCTTCCATGTATTACACAGGATACAACAACAGCACAGGATCAGCGTGTGCAGTGTTAGACTATTGTTTGGAATTTTAGGCCAGCCTGCTTGAGCTGTTGTACTCTATGTATGTCATCATGATGTCCATGTTGTCCATTAGGAATATGTTCCAAGTGCAGTGTATAAGTTTGGTCTGTGAGGATCTTGGCGCCATGTAATAATAGAAATTATTTGGAATTCACCCTACCAGCTAGGTTTGTTAGATATAACAATATAGACATAACAGGTTATGTATATGTCCTTAATTTATTTAATCTATTTAACAGTTTACAATTAGGAAAATACCAAGATGTACAAAAACACTGTTTCCTGTCGTCCATACTAAAACGAAAAAGCAAATCTATTAAAACAAATGTGTTACGTATTCACACGTGTTCAACCCCTTGTGCTGTGACAAACTAGTTATGAAATGATATTTGCTAAATGATTGAATGCTCTACATACTACACATAGTTCATGTCACCATGGGAGCCATTAAAAAAAGTAAACAAACAAACAACTTTTGATGGGGGTTTGTCTCTAATCTGATCTTCAGATTTCCTGAAGACTGTATTGCTAAAATACACACTCAGTCTGACTTGTTCAATCAGAGTCAAGCTACATTTGTATTTTGTTTTAAATTTGATCAATTTAAACATTTAAAGACTGCATCTGGGTGCAAAATTCTTGTCTAAAACAGTCAGTATTACTATATTCTGTTGCTCCCTATACTGTAGTTTATTAATGGTAGAACTTGATGAAAAATTATTATTAAATGACAAGTAGAGTATGATTAAATCAAAAGTTAGAAAAATAATACAGAAAAAATCATAATTGATGGTTTTATGATGATTCTGGTTACAACAGCCCTGTTCATTTTTTCAAATACATGTGAATACCGATTTGCAGAGCCTGTTACTCGTCTTGTGTAAATACTCTTGGTTTAGCAGTTTCGTAACAAGCCTCATTCTTTTCATCATTGGCCTTAATTATATAGTGTTTTGTTCATTTTTTTTACTTGCAGACTTGCACTTACTAAATCAGAAGCTTTTTTGTCAGGTTGAAGTTTAAGATTAGGATGTGGATTTTATGTATATTTACGTTTTGCTATGCTCATTAGGATTAAAGCTGAAAGTATCTAATTAATGTATTAATTTTGATTACTTTAGGATCAAATACAGTGTCTGTGATGTTCCACTCCTTTTTTTTAACCACTCCTGGGGCTCATATGCCCACAATCCCCAGAATACCCAGAAGAGTTTATTTAGATTTTCTAGGTTGTGCTTTTTAAATGTAGTTGAATCCTCATGTTGGTTTGTTTGTTGGTGTCAGTCAAGCTGCATTGATTAATTCCCAACGTACCGTTCTTAAGTAGCAAGCTAAACAAGTTCGTTATTAGGCTACTTTGACTGAGTGAATGTACAAATCAGTGAATCAGTTGTTAAAACATCAATGCTCGCAGTGTTGAATGTAGCTCACATTTATGTAGGGTATACAAAAACTATTAGCTTTCCCTTGTTAAGGATCATCTTGCATAAACAGTCTGAATGTGCTTCAGATCTTTAAAAAAGACTATGACAGTGAAAAAAAGCTTTGAAGAAATCTGCACAGCAAGTTGAAGTAGTTATTTTTTTATGTTTAAACATGTGACGAAAGTATTGCCATGCAGACAAATATTAAGATGTTTAAGGAATGAAGTTAAAATGAATATGTTCTTTACAGAAAACAAACTTTTGCACATTAAAATCCACAATTATGAATAATTTGATAATTTAAGAGTGTATGTGGGGGGTCAGTGAGTTCTCAAGCATTGTATTATTTAGACAGCAGCAGTGGCCAATTTTTTAAATGTATAGTAATAACAGGCTTACAGTACAAAAGCTCAAACAGTGCGTTCTGTGCGTTACCGGTGTCACTTTATAAAAATAATGTCAAAACCTAAACACAGTTAATGTGATGGGACAGGTGTTATGGAACGCATTTCTACCTGTGCAGCATCGTAATGGTACTATTAGGACTTAGTGTTCACCTTGCTTTTTGTACTTGTACTTTATGAAGAAATGTTAACATGTTTTGCAGAAAGGGAATTCTGTGTGTAAATGAAGCTGATTCCTTAGGTATGTTTTAACATACTAATATTTACAAATGCATCAATGCTATTTTCTGGTAACCACAATATAAGTTTTGTAGTGTAGATTTTTTTACTGTTTGAATACTAACATTTTAAAGAAAATACCACAGCATGCATAAAGGCATTCTGCCCAGGAGAAATGGTTAAAAAAACAGCTTTTCTTTTCAATATTTCCTGCTGTGTTAAATTGTTATTAGATCAGATGTGCTGATCTGATCCATGAGTGATTTTATTTAGTGTGAATTTGTGGGATTGTTATTGACATGACACAGATTATTAACATTACCAAAAGCAAACTATCCCCAAGGTGCTGCTATTACAACTCACATTTTGTATCCTGATATATTGCAAATAAAACTGTTTTATTGTAGATTTAGACATAAGGCACATACATTATTAAGATATATATTATTCTCTTTATTGAAGGTTCTAATTCTAACAAAAAACAATTTGTACTTTAAGAGTTCTGCATTCCTGAATTGTTTTCTTCTATTTAAGTACAGTTAAGATAAAGTTTTTGCTGTAAATCATGTTTACTTGCTGTAACATTAAGCAAGATCTTTCCAGCTATACTATATAAGGTTATACAACAATGTATGTCACAATGTATACAACCTTATGTAAAGCCCATATTAGGTGAATATTAGGAAGCTACTTGGGATTTAGTCTAATAGGTTAAAATCATTCATGGATTAAGATTAAAGTTAAAAGAAACTGTTTAAACTTTCTGTGTACAGTACATCCACTGAAATGTAATCATTTAAAGCCCTACATTGAGTTTTGCATTAAATTTAGTCTTATTAATCCTGTGACATGTCAATTTGCCAGTCCATTGATACTAAACGATCAGCATTGTGAAACATCCTTGATACAAGTTGGTGTACTACACTTGCATTATAGCAGCTGAAAACAGTCAGACCCTTACCATCATGCATCTGCTTGATTGCAACAGTTTCAACAGTTTTTATTTATTAAAGGATGCATTATTATCATTATTCCGAGGGTTTTTTAAAATGTTTCCGCATCTTTTTAATTCTATTTATTAAGAATTTCAAAAACAAATTTTATAACTATTTTACTTAGTCGCCTTGCAATGCATTTTTCCCAGCATCGTACCTTTTAATGCCATCAGCAAAAAAGTATAGCGCATAGCCACTGATGCAACGCTGCTTTCACATCATCATCACATGAAAATCTTCTTCCCCTTAAAGCTTCTTTGAGTCCAAAAAAGACTATAAGCTTTCTCAGCCTTACAGACACGACCAATTACTACTCCTCCCGCCCTCACCGTTTCCAACCAAAATGTAAGTGCAGAAACGTTTTGAAGATCCCTTGTATGTAACTTACTTTGCAGCTAATTGTCAGGGATGTGCTGATATAGAAAATTAACAACCTTTCACAGTAAAAATTACGTTAAGAGAACTGCGGTATCATTCAGTGTGTATACCAGAAAGTAGTATTGATCAAGATAATGGGAACTTTAAATAAAAAGGTACATGTCCTACTGCATCTGTGACTTTTACATGAATTGACACCTCTCAGTTTGTAAGATCTTTCTTAATTATTGTGTTTATGTTTAATATAAATTTAAGGTTTGCTTGATTCTGGATGAAGGACTAATATTCAGTAAAAATTTGTTTCACTCATAAACTCTTCAGCTCTGTCAGATGTCCAACGACAGCAGCTAAATGATTGATTGTGTGTTCCTTAATCATTCTAAACCTTTCTACTTGCTGTTTCAGATTAATATATTGGTTACTGTTACCACGTGCATTTTGTGTTTAATGTAATTTGCCTTTAAAATAGTTTAATAAACACATGACTTCTTCACCTTATTCTACGTTTGCTTTATGTAAACAGAACAAGTAATTTTTTGCTATCCCACTACCGCTGAGATCCAGGTTTGAAGTGCTTTATCCTGATTAGGGTGGGTCCAGTACCACTTAAACACATGATGCAAGGCAGAATTACACACTGGACAGTTAAGGCACCAATCCAGTGCTAGGGTTTTTCTTGCCTTTACAGTTCTATATTGCATTTAAAACAGTAAAATCTGGTATATTATTCATGAATTAAAATAGTGGATGTGATATTTTGACAATATTAAGAGAAGGTTGTCAATATGAATCCCATCTATGTTTAATGTCATGTTTAGATATCCCAAATTATTTTTTTTAATTTAAAATTAGGGGTAATTGTCACATTAATAAAATTATTTAAGTCAATCTAAAGGATTGAACAAAACATGCCATCCTGAAATATATGAATAACGAACTATTTGTATTTGTGACCGAGAACATTAAGTATATGGGTAAAATCTTAGCTTATTACTCTGTGTGTGTGTATGTATATATATTATATACTGTATATATATACAGTATATATACAGTGTATCACAAAAGTGAGTACACCCCTCACAATTCTGCAAATATTTCATTATATCTTTTCATGGGACAACACTATAGACATGAAACTTGGATATAACTTAGAGTAGTCAGTGTACAGCTTGTATAGCAGTGTAGATTTACTGTCTTCTGAAAATAACTCAACACACAGCCATTAATGTCTAAATGGCTGGCAACATAAGTGAGTACACCCCACAGTGAACATGTCCAAATTGTGCCCAAATGTGTTGTTGTCCCTCCCTGGTGTCATGTGTCAAGGTCCCAGGTGTAAATGGGGAGCAGGGCTGTTAAATTTGGTGTTTTGGGTACAATTCTCTCATACTGGCCACTGGATATTCAACATGGCACCTCATGGCAAAGAACTCTCTGAGGATGTGAGAAATAGAATTGTTGCCAGCATGTGTGGCGGCGCCCTGGTGAGAAGTACCAAGACAACTGTATCTTGCCTACAGTCAAGCATGGTGGTGGTAGCATCATGGTCTTGGGCTGCATGAGTGTTGCTGGCACTGGGAAGCTGCAGTTCATTGAGGGAAACATGAATTCCAACATGTACTGTGACATTCTGAAACAGAGCATGATCCCCTCCCTTCGAAAACTGGGCCTCATGGCAGTTTTCCAACAGGATAACGACCCCAAACACAACCTCCAAGATGACAACTGCCTTGCTGAGGAAGCTGAAGGTAAAGGTGATGGACTAAACCCAATTGAGCACCTGTGGCGCATCCTCAAGTGGAAGGTGGAGGAGTTCAAGGTGTCTAACATCCACCAGCTCCGTGATGTCATCATGGAGGAGTGGAAGAGGATTCCAGTAGCAACCTGTGCAGCTCTGATGAATTCCATGCCCAGGAGGGTTAAGGCAGTGCTGGATAATAATGGTGGTCACACAAAATATTGACACTTTGGGCACAATTTGGACATGTTCACTGTGGGGTGTACTCACTTATGTTGCCAGCCATTTAGACATTAATGGCTGTGTGTTGAGTTATTTTCAGAAGACAGTAAATCTACACTGCTATACAAGTTGTACACTAACTACTCTAAGTTATATCCAAGTTTTATTTCTATAGTGTTGTCCCATGAAAAGATATAATAAAATATTTGCAGAAATGTGAGGGGTGTACTCACTTTTGTGATACACTGTACATATATATATATTTATATACATACAGTGGGGCCAAAAAGTATTTAGTCAGCCACTGATTGTGCAGGTTCTCCTACTTAGAAAGATGAGAGAGGTCTGTAATTTTCATCATAGGTACACTTCAACTATGAGAGACAAAATAAGAAAAAAAAATCCAGGAAATCACATTGTAGGATTTTTAAAGAATTTTTTTTGTAAATTATGGTGGAAAATAAGTATTTGGTCAATAACAAAAGTTCAACTCAATACTTTGTAACATAACCTTTGTTGGCAATGACAGAGGTCAAACGTTTCCTGTAAGTCTTCACCAGGTTTGCACACACTGTAGCTGGTATTTTGGCCCATTCCTCCATGCAGATCTCCTCTAGAGCAGTGATGTTTTGGGGCTGTCGCTGGGCAACACGGACTCCACAAATTTTCTATGGGGTTGAGGTCTGGAGACTGGCTAGGCCACTCCAGGACCTTGAAATGCTTTTTACGGAGCCACTCCTTCGTTGCCCGAGCGGGGTGTTTGGGATCATTGTCATGCTGGAAGACCCAGCCACGTTCCATCTTCAATGCTCTCACTGATGGAAGGAGGTTTTGGCTTAAAATCTCACGATACATGGCCCCGTTCATTCTTCCCTTAACACGGATCAGTCGTCCTGTCCCCTTTGCAGAAAAACAGCCCCAAAGCATGATGTTTCCACCCCCATGCTTCACAGTAGGTATGGTGTTCTTGGGTTCTTCTTCTTCCTCCAAACACGACGAGTTGAGTTTTTACCAAAAAGTTCCATTTTGGTTTCATCTGACCACATGATATTCTCCCAATCCTCTTCTGGATCATCCATATGCTCTCTGGCAAACTTCAGACGGGCCTGGACATGTACTGGCTTAAGCAGGGGGACACGCCTGGCACTGCAGGATTTGAGTCCCTCTTGTTGTAGTGTGTTACTGATGGTAGCCTTTGTTACTTTGGTCCCAGCTCTCTGCAGGTCATTCATCAGGTCCCTCCGTGTAGTTCTGGGATTTTTGCTCACCGTTCTCATGATCATTTTGACCCCACGGGATGAGATCTTGACCCCAAGGGAGATTATCAATGGTCTTGTATGTCTTCCATTTTCTTACAATTGCTCCCACAGTTGATTTATTCACACCAACCTGCTTGCCTATTGTAGATTCACTCTTCCCAGCCTGGTGCAGGTCTACAATTTTCTTCCTGGTGTCCTTCGACAGCTCTTTGGTCTTGGCCATGGTTGAGTTTGGAGTCTGACTGTTTGAGGCTGTAGACAGGTGTCTTTTATACAGATAACGAGGTCAAACAGGTGCCATTAATACAGGTAACGAGTGGAGGACAGAAGAGCTTCTTAAAGAAGAAAGGCTCTGTGAGAGCCAGAAATCTTGTTTGTTTGTTATTGACCAAATACTTATTTTCCACCATAATTTACAAATAAATTCTTTAAAAATCCTACAATGTGATTTCCTGGATTTTTTTTCTCATTTTGTCTCTCATAGTTGAAGTGTACCTATGATGAATATTACAGACCTCTCTCATCTTTCTAAGTAGGAGAACCTGCACAATCAGTGGCTGACTAAATACTTTTTGACCCCATATGTGTGTGTATATATATATATATATATATATATATATATATATATATATATATATATATATATATATATATATATATATATATATATATATATATATATATATACTGTATATATATATATATATATATATATATATATATATATATATATGTATATACACAGTTGTGTTCAAAATAATAGCAGTGTGTTTAAAAAAGTGAATGAAGCTCAGAATTCTTATAATAGCTTTTATTTTCATACACACAAATGCATTGACAACACTGCACATTCTTTTCCAAATCAAAACATGAATTAAAATTAATCAAATGTGTTATTACTTTACAGAAAGTGAAGAAAAGGGAATATTAGGCTGTTCAAAAAAATAGCAGTGTCTGCATTTTTCTTTACAAACTCAAACATTTACTGTTTAAACTGAAAAATGCTTCAATATTTAGCTTTCCTGTAAACCACTAAACTAATAATCAGTTGTATAACCACTGTTTCTGAGAATTGCTTCACATCTGTTTCATGGAGTCAACCAACTTCTGGCACCTGTGAACAGGTATTCCAGCCAAGGACGATTGGACCACATTCCACAATTCCTCTGCATTTCTTGGTTTTGCCTCAGACCCAGCATTTTTGTTGTCACCCCACAAGTTTTCTATTGGTTTAAGGTCCGGAGATTGGGCTGGCCAGTCCATAACATTAATCTTGTTGGTCTGAAACCAAGATGTTGCAAGCTTACTGGTGTGTTTGGGGTCATTGTCTTGTTGAAACATCCATTTCAAGGGCATGAGGCAACATGACCTCTTCAAGTATTTGGATGTATTCAAACTGATCCATGATCCCTGGTATGCGATAAATAGGCCTGACACCATAGTATGAGAAACATCCCCATATCATGATGCTTGCGCCACCATGCTTCACTGTACATCCGAATGGTAGTTTTCCATTTTCTTCCACGTCTTTTTGGTTTTGGTTGCCATTTTAAAGCATTTAAAATCATTTTAGCTGAGCAGCCTATAATTTTCTGCACTTTATGTTTTTCCCTCTCCAATTGACTTTTTAATCAAAGTACGCTGTTCTTCTGAACAATGTCTGGAACGACCCATTTCACTCTGTTTTTTAGAGAGAAATGCGCCATAACCAGCATGTACAACATCTGCTGCTTTTATACTTTAATAAGGGCCACCTGTTTGACACTCATTTTTTCACAGAATGAATGACCTCACTAATTGAACTTTACACTGCTATTATTTTGAACACGCCCCTTTTAGTTACTTATTCAATTACACAGAATCAGCAGCATGCATGTCATGATGGTTGGGTCTGTTGGTTTTTTATTACTCTACTACACCTACTAGTAAGTTTTTTGCCATGTATAAATATAATTTCTACCAAAAACAGTGATTGATCTGGTTAGTGATGTTGGACTGCTATTATTTTGAACACAACTGTATATATAAAATAGAAACAGAAATGTACGTGTCTCTGCTATTGTTTTTCCTTTCATGATTTCTTCAGTAGATGGCGCTCTTCAACCTGATCAGCTTTATACAAATGCCTACCAGACGGTAGAATTTCAATTATTTTACTTTAATGACTTTTTCATTGTGCTTTTAGTGAACGTATTTTGCTTTTCTACTTATGAATAAAAATATGTATTTGTAGTCATAAAAGTAATGTCTCAAAAATAAATCAGATCAAGGATTGTCTGTTTTACCACCGCCCAGTGATTTTAGTATCTCCAATTAACATGACTGTGTGTCTTTGGACTTGTGGAAGGAAACCGGAGCACCCGGAGGAGGAGGGAACCCACACAGACATGCGGAGAACGCGCAAATTCCACACAGAAAGGACCCGGACTGACTACCTCAGGCTTGTGTTTAGGCACTTGGCCATAAAACCCCAATGAGTAACGTTTGTGGAAAGATTGTGGCCAGCCTTCATATTTTCAAGTTCTCAACAGATACATAAAATGAAATAAATATGCTTTTAGCACTGGGAAGCTTATTTATATTTCAACATCATAAGAATGTAGTATGTATATTTCTACAAACAAAATCTTAGTGAAAAAACCCAGGTGAATAGGGTTCCAGTGTGGAGATTGAGTCTAAATCTGGTGGTCCTCCAACCACACCTTGATTGACATAGCTGTGTGACTTGGAGCATTGTTCTGCTTCTTTTCTCTTTCGTTTTTCTCTTTGTTTTCACAGTTTGTGAACATTCTTAGAGCAGAGGAAAGCATGTTTTCTTTAAGGATAACCTTGTACATGGCTTGATTCCACCCTTGCTAAAGCACAGCGAGTGTGAGACACTGTTGTTTGTAGTCTTGTTCTGGTCTCGTTTAACCCTGAAGCAACCAGGTGTTTGGCCAAGCCAAAAATTAGACTTTTCAGGGAAGATTGCCTTACTCCAGTCCTCTACTGTCCAATCTCTGGATTGTCCTGTCTTTACTTACTAATGTGGAGGCTCATTAAAGCTTTTGTTATGGCCTTTCCAAAGTTCTGACCTCAACCTTAAAATATGTGGACTGTACTGAATTAAAATCCAGAGAATTTGATTGAACATTTGTCAAGTAAAGCGGTAAACAGTTTAACTGGGAAATTAGTACAGAAAAAAAATACAACAAAGTCTTACAAAATTACTGTAAAACATTTATATAAACAAATAGAATAGAAATATTACATTAACATAGTTACATACATTAATAAGAATTTACAGTAGTAAGACCTGTTTTGTCCAAGTTAACAATAACTGCTAAATTTAATGTGAGTTCCTTGCCAAAATATCTTAGAACAGCTGCCCACAGACGTGTTTGGATTTGGGTTTTGTAGTAATTTAATAATAATACTAATAATACTAATTTACTGTATGCAAAAGTGTCCGCACCTTAAAGAAATTCTTCAACACACCTACTGACTCACAATTCACTTATAATAAAAGTCTGTTTGCATTTGGACAAGAGTGTTTTCAAGCAGTGGAAGACAAAGTTTGGAAAAGTCATTTTCTGAAACATAAATAAGCATTAGAACTTTTTACACATCTCTAAAGAGTGACGATAATACTCTTTGCTGGCATTTTTATAGCAACTGGGTGCATCCTAAATTATATAATACTGTTACTAATTTGACAAAGTATTAAGTATATAAGCTTGTGATACATTAATTATTTTATTAAACAGTAGAGCAGCCAGAACAGAAAAGAAGCTACTGAACCAAAATAAGTACCTCAAGTTATGTTACTTGGGGCATGTGATGAGCCACCCACATGACAACATTGAAGCCAGTGTTATGACAGAAGTTGTGGAAGGACTCAAGACGTGGTAGACAAAGAATAAGCTGGATTGACATCATCACAATGTGCATTGCATTATCAGGGGCTAGTCTGTTTCAAGCAACACAAGAAAGAGGGCACTGGAGAAAGCTGAGCCATCTGTGCAGCCAACCATTGCAAAGCAATGACCTGACATAGCAGAGTTATAAACCTCCAAATAGTGATAAACTAACAAATGCTTTTTGTTTTAAAGTGCATGAAAATGTGTTGAAATGAATTAAAATTAGTGCTGGTAAATTCAGTCCAAATCTCTTCCTCTTATCAGTTATACAATATAATATATATATGGATATTGGTTATATTCACTAGTCCAGTAAAGTGCTGATTTATACCTTATTACACTGTGAAGAGTTTTTGGCAAACACTTTTCTTGAGTGGTTTCAGTGCTATAGTTCTACTGTTGTTTCTCCTGTTGTTTCTATTGTGATTTTCACCTCATTTTCATTCTGCAGCTCTTCTGCTTTCTCCTGAAGCTGCTGCGTCTCTTTGGCTTTTTCAATATTTTCAGCCTTCACCTCTTTCTTCATCTTTCGAAAGTACAGCAGGTTTTTCTCAGGGTAGGTCACTTTGGCGAGCGGCAGTTTGTGGATAGTTTTTGTCTCTGTGGTGATCAAAAGGAATGTGAGGGCAGAGAGGCAGAACGGCCAAGTGCACGCTGGGAGCCCAAACTAAGAAAAAGAGAAACAACATTAAATGGGCTTGGAACCCACAAGACAGGATTTACTTCAGTTGTTTTCTCATTGTAAACAACAACTGTACTTACTGTAGCCATGACATTGCCAATAGCAGAGCCAAGATAGGCACAGAAAAATGCTGATGGAAAAAGGAAAGGACATTAAAGTCATTAGCCCATATCTGATAGCATGATAAACAGTTCTAACATAATCAGAATCATTTTGTGCACAGGAAAGAGAGTAATGGTCAGACAGGGTTCGTACCACAAGCTACAGACAGGAGGTGAACCTGCCAAGTGAGAGCGTAGAACATTCCACCAATTGCAATGCATGCCAAAACACAGTTGTATCCCCACAGTCCAAAGTAGATGTTTTCAAATGGTGCAGCCAGAGCAAGACCTGAAACAATAAATATATGATTTACACTTAGATAGCAGTTTATTAGACTTTATGGCTAATTTACCAAGAGCGTTTAGCATATTAGTTACTTTGTTGGCATACATTTAGTAGTAATTGGTCATGTCAAAGAGCTTTAAGGGGTGGCTGCTTTAAGGGGTGGCCGCTCAGGTGGCGCAGCGGTAAAAACACAAGCTGGCACACCAGAGCTGGGATCTCGAATACATCGTATCGAATCTCGGCTCTGCCATCCGGCTGGGCTGAGCAGCCACATGAACAACGATTGGCCTGTTGTTCATATAGGGGTGGAGCGTAGGGACTCTCTCATGACTGATGCAACTACGACCTCTGCTGGCTGGTTAATGGCGCCTGCACAGGGGCGGGGGGTGTGTCTCTCCGCACACAGTGCTGATCCGCAGCTGATCTCATCTAGTGTAGGAAACTTTTTGAAGAACCCTCATACATATACATATGAACAGTACAATGAAATTCTTTTTTTTTTTTTTTTTTACATATCCCAGCTTGTTTGGAAGCTGTGGTCAGAGTGCAGGGTCAGCGACACCCCTGGAGCAGACAGGGTTAAGGGCCTTGCTCAAGGGCCCAACAGTGGCTGCATAGCAAAGCCTGGATTTGAACCAACAATCTTCCAATTGATAGCCCAAAGCTCTATTCACTAGGCTACTAGGAGGGGAGGGATTAGGGTTTTCTGCCATTTGAAAACATTCCTGCCATCAGTAACTGATGGATCCTAACATAATGCAAAGCTAGAGAGTATATCCAGGGGCGGAGCCAGTGGGTGGCCAGTGGTGGCCATGGCCACCATAAATTAATCTTCGCCCCCTCATAATGTTAAGGTTGCTATATTTTGGTTTTTTCACTTGTCAGGGAAAATTAAGAGAGAAAAAAGCTTATTATTATCATGCGGGTCTTCGTGATGTAATTCTACATGGCACTCACTGCCTGTGTAGGTAAATTAGTGGGTAAACACATAAAAAAGGTATCAGTTTTTGAGCCACCCCTGTGTGAGCAATGGTCTCAGTCTGGCCACCCCTATGAAAATTGTCTGGCTCCGCCACTGAGTATATCATGTATGTATCAGTATACTAGGGTGGAATTTTGAGCATATCTGATGCCCTGATTGTATAATCTGATTTTTTTTACCACACTGGTGATCTGAGGCTAAGCACAAAGTATCAGCCAGTTCATCAATGGAATGAGATTACATAAATTTTCAGCCAACAGTAGTGGTAAACCCCCTGCAACACTGGTTATCTAATACACCGATAATAAGACAATAACACATCATTTGCAATTGTCACTACAGAGGACCTCTGATTACTGGTGGTCTTATGGAAGATATGAAAGATAAACACTTTGTTGACTCAGACTTACCAGATACCATACCAACAGCTGAACCAATAACAGCATGCACACACGTTATTGGTGATGAAATAAACAGGGCAATGATGAATATGCCCCCAGTCCAAGGATTGTCACAGCCATACACCTGTCCGATGCCCACGGGAATGGAGCGGAACAGCTGTGGAAATAAAGTTCATGGTAATGGCACATGATTCGGCATGATTATCAGTTTGCATTTTTGATGTCAAGTCATGCAGTGCTTTTTTGTAACTGATTTGGTTTTGTATTGAAGCTGTTGAAAACAATGAAGCTTCAGTCAGAGGGTTTATCAGTGCTCTGCACTTATGCATGCCTGACGAGAAATTTGCGGGCTGACAGCGCTAGACTTAAGAAAATTTGACATTTCCTGCTCACTGAAGTCTCAGCAGCTTCTGAACAAGTTGTTTCATTTATGACCTGATATACAGGTAGCAGAAGGTGCTTTGTCAGTTCAAGGTTTCTAACTGGCTCTAAAGCAGTGTGCATAGTGGAGGCTCAGTGGTTCATTGTCTGTTGGTCAGACAGTCAAGGGCTCAAGCATCCCCACTGCCAAGCTTCTCCTGTTGGGCCCCTATGCATATGCCCTTAAACCTTGGATGCTTAGATGTAAATTGAAATCTGATGAAAGTATAAATGCTCATCCTTTAGTATGGAATGCGAGTTTGATCCTCACCCTGACAAGAGGTCCAAGAAATGTATTGGTCCTGTATTTGGGTAGGAGGGATTGTTAGCAGTTAGCACCCCACACAAAACACATTCAGCTGTTGTGTGAAATTCCAACAGTTTGAAAAGTAACAGTTTTTATAGACCCCTGGACTTTTTGGTGTGGATTGTCTGGTGGATATGATTTTGAATGGATATAATTGCTATTTTCCCCCATCCATCTAAATGTAATCACAAATTAAAATCAAAAACTAAAAAGTCGATTTGGATTAAAGGATCTGCTATGTACTGTATATCTTCAGGTCTCTCTACTAATGTTTGATTGAATTTAACTCTGGCCTTTGGCTGGGCCACTAACCCAGAAGCTCCGATGTTGTTTTAGCGGTATGCTTCAGGTCAGTGTCATGTTGGAAGGTGATCTGTTTGCCTGGGCTTTGAAGTTTTTTAGTGATGTATCTGTTTTTGGCTGTGATCATTTATCCATTAATTCTTACCAGTCTCTCAGTCTCTGTAACTGAGAATCACCATATAACATGATGCTGCCACCACCACTACCTCCGGCCTACAGAGATGGTTGTATATTCAACAGGTTCTTTGATCTCTGCACAGGACTTCAAGAGCTCTTTTATACTGACCTTTGGGTTGTTTTTTACCTCCCTGATCAAGGCCCAGTTTAGCCAGGCAGCCAAACCTAAGAGGATTTAATGTTGTGCCAAGTTTCTTTCATTTCTCGATTATATAAGCCACTGCAGTCCTGGATTCTGAAAGCTCTGCGATGGATTGGTGTTCCTGCCTTGCACCCAGTGGTTCCTCTGAATCGGAATAATTTTTTAATCAAGACTAGGAAACTGAATCCACTAAATTTGGAGAAACCTTTGACAGAAAACGTGTGCTTAATTTGCCCTCTTAAACATACGCCAACATATATAGCAAGTTTCTTACCTTTGCATAATCCAGCTCGGACCATGTGATGTTGGGGAAGGAGGTGCGGGGCTGGATGAGAACCTGGGGAAAGTGGGGGTTGTAATGGCCAGTAGCCACCATGTGCAGGCACACCAAAATGTTGAAGGGCAGGGTGAACACTGGCAGGTCCCACCGACTGTTTATGGAGGCCAGGGCACTGGAAACAATTGGGCTGTAGAGGATGAAAGATACAATATTTATACTCTGCTATATTTATACCCTGTTCTGGAAGATTCTTAGCCAAAGCGAAATGTTTGTGATGTTTGACCTGTTTGGCTATTGATATTTATGTCTAATAACTAAGGTTAGTATACAATGGACAGCATCAGAATTAGAATTATTTAAGACTTTATAGAGTTCGTGACAGTCTATTTCTTATCTTCACCCAGCATTACCATGTACTTTCCCATGCGACAAGAACCAGTCCTAATTTTTTGCATCTGTAGATTCCTTATCACCATGGCATTGGTTTCATAACCAAATCCACACGTCATTGCATCAGATGACTGACTACCTTCGAGGAGTTCTCTTAAACAGATATGATCTTAGATGTCTTATTTATACATTGTGATCATGTGTGACCACATTCTCCTCTAACCTGATTAACAATAATCATGCCATGAATTTCATGACTGCAGAATGTGAGCGCCTTGCAGTAAATTTTTTATTTTTTTTAAGTCCTTGTGGTTAACATTCATAATGTCATGCTGATGCTATGAAAGAAATAAAACATTAACACAGGTTAATAAACAGAGAAAATATAAAAAATATACATTTTAATAAAATCATGCCATAATTATTGCCCAATTATCTACAGTACAGTTTTTAGGTGGTATTATAATAGGTTCATGAAGTCTCCAATACTCTAATAATATAACCTCTGTATTATAATAATAATATACCTCTAATAATTAATACACCGACTAGGCATAACATTATGAGCACTGACAGGTGAAGTGAATAACACTGATTATCTCTTCATCACGGCACCTGTTAGTGGGTGGGATATATTAGGCAGCAAGTGAACATTTTATCCTCAAAGTTGATGTGGTCATAATGTTATGCCTAATCGATGTATATAATAATTAAAATACCTATAAGCCAACAAGCTATTTAAAGACGCTGTGTTCATAAATAAAAAAAAAGATGTGGTTGTAAGCATAAACTAACATTTATGCTAAATACCTGGCTGCGTGCTCAAAATACATAATTAGCTATATCTGAGGGAAAGACAGGGATTCTCTTAATGCTGCTGCAGATTCTACTGCCCTGGTACAACCTCTGCTTTCTTGTTAATGCATTAGTACAAGCAGTGGAGGATGCACATGGACCATAAGGTCTCTATACTTGGTACTGCTCACTGTTAGAATCCACTGCTGGGTGGTAAAAAGAAGCAGTGTGAGACTGCACCCTTGTTAAAAGGTGGCGGGCCTGGTCTTCTGCCCCTCTCATGAAGGTGGTGCAATTGGCGGAGGAATTTTAATTAGGAATTTAAATTACTACATTTGAAGAAAAGTGTGTGTGAAATGTGCCTAAGTTGGCACATAGTGCCATGTTTTCCTGTCCTCTGTACAGAATATGCTGTTTGCAGAGATACAACTTCAAACTTACCATGCCATTGACATAAAGATATTGGGCAGCAGAAGCCACCAGTACCAGTCACCCGCATTGGAAAAGACTGCCATTAGAAGACCAACCAGAATTCCATTGTATCCATACAACCCTGCTGCTATTGCACCTCTTAGGAAGAAAAACCCACAATTAACAATCCATTTTAAAAGCACAGCATATTATAAAGTTCCAGACAAGTTACTCAGTAGCTCCTATGAATTGTGTAGTATTCACAGATGATTCAGAAAGTGTTCAGACCCCTTTACTTTAAGCACATTTTACTGGTTGTGATTTGATTTTAAATGGATATGGATAAAACAGAAATGTTTAAATGAAAACCTATTCACAGAAGTTTTCAAGCAGTTCCTGGAACCATCTCTACCCTCCACTGCCTCAGTAACTTGTCTTATTACACCAGAAAATCTTTTTTTCTCATATTTTCAGTCTTTCACATGCTATTTAGTAAACTCCAAGTTGGCTGTCACATGCTCAGCAGTGGACTATCTCCTGCCACTCTGCCGCAAAGGCTTGATTTATGGAGTGCTCCAGAAATGGTAATGCTTCTAACACTTTCACCCATCTCAACTTTTGGGAGCTCTTTTTAAAATGAATTCCTGGAAACACTCAAAGTCTTAGATATTGTTTTATATACTTGCTCTGATCTATGCATGACATGCAAACTTGATACACCTGACCAGAATGATGTGCTAAAGCATTCAGTTGTGAATGTTAGAAAAAATATTTTTACTTCAAATCAAATCTACATCAAACAGTGTGCAGGCAAAAGTCAAAGGGTTTTAATACCTTCTGAATCCAGTGTATATGGACCCACTGACAGGGTTCTAGGTTTTCAATAGAAGTTTTCTGTACCTATTTTGTTTAAGAATGAGGGCTGAGATTGTGGCAAACAAAGTACCAACAAAACCATTGAGGGCCCACCATCTGTTTTGGAGAATCAATCCAGCAAAGATGATCAGTCCACTTAGCGGATTGTTCACAAACATGACCTGAGCTGCTCCCCTCAACACCCAGTCCAAAATCTGAAACAGGATGAACTGCCCTGGACAGAAAACATTTCATAATCATCAAAAACAATGCCACAAGAGACGGGGCATATGAATGTAGAGCAGATTACAAAATAAATGGCAATTTCAGGACAGGAGATAAAAGTGATATCAGAAGTTCATTTTGTCCAATAAGCACAAGAAGACTCAAGATTTGTTCTTGTTTACATGGCTTTTATTACTGTTGCATAAACACAGGAAAGGGCAAGCACCCTCCTTCCAGATTTACCACAACCCTAGCAGCCCATCTAAAACAATATATAACTCTCTATATCAGTATATCTTATATACTAAAAGTGTGCTAAATTAAAGTGTGACCAATGCAAGGCTACTACTTCAAGCACACTGTATAGGATTTTGTGTGCTGATTTAGACACAGCCCACCAGTTTGATGACTGGTGGTCTTTTTGATCAGTTTTCATTTTGCTCTGTGTACAGTGAGTTTTGTATATTCTGCCAAAACCTTTCATATTGAGTTATTATATGTTTTCTGTAAAACTGTCCTTGTTTTTTAAGGATTTCTTTTTCATTTTTTTGTAGACAGTTTGTTTACTTGGACCTTCACAGTGCAGCCTTGATCATGTACAATATTAAACATCTACTCCAAGCCTGTATATTATACTCTTTTAGACATGTCTTATTTATTTAATTTCCTTTTTTACTTTTTATCGCCTGCTGGTATTTATATTATCTACTGATTACACATGTTGTATAAAACATTGGGAGATACCAAATTTTGCAATCAACCGTTTGATTATATTTCACATTATATTTCACACACATGTTGGCATGATCCCTATAGTAAGTGTGTCTGATGGCTTTGTTATTTTATTTACCTTTCATCCACTCAGCAAAAGGGGTCATGTCTCCAGAAAAGTAAGACACAAAGCGGGTGAGTTTGGCTTTGACTTTCTGAATGTTGAAAAGCCCATTCTGATGTGACTGCTGCTTACTCTGTGTTGCTGTCTGGGTGATTGTGTCAGCCATGAGGGGTTCCAGCTCCTGTAAAGTAAACATGTCAGAAACTTCATGTAAAAAGATAGATAAGGACCTGCTACTTTCTTTGAAATGAAGTGTTTTTCTAATTTGCAAAAGAATACAGCTATGCAATCACTATAGACACTGCATTCTTATAATACAGCACCTTACCAAGAAGTCAGATTTCCACCCTGATAGAGTTGCCCCAGTCTACTAAGTGTTTTTATTGTGAAATGTAAATGTGCGATAGCAAAATTAGTTTTAAAGGCACGGTCACTAAATGCTAAAGCCTGTAGCATTCGAAATTCATTTGTCCTAACCAGCATGCCAAACCTATTTTTGGACACATCCACTGCACTAGACCCATTGTATCGGGAGGCTCATGGGCAGGTTTTTATGGTCGAGCAGCTGCACACAATTCTAGAAATGGTCACATGTGCATTGCAGAGTGACTGTTAGAATGGGAAAACACTGCAAGTGGGCGACACCGTGGCTAAGTGGGTAGCACTGTCGCCTCACAGCAAGAAGGTCATGGGTTAGATCCCCAGGTGGGGTGGTCCTTTCTGTCTGAAGTTGTCTGTGTGGGTTTCCTACGGGATCTCTGGTTTCCTCTCACAGTCCAAAGACATGCCACCAGGTTAATTGGAAACACTGAATTGTCCTATAGATACCTAGCCGCTAGATGCACAAACCAGTGCATTGTAGTGCCGGTCCCAAGCCCGGATAAAATAGGGAGGGTCGTGTCAGTAAGGGCATCCGGCGTAAAAATTGTGCCAAATCGATGCGCGGATCAGGATCCGCCAAAGCGCTGACCCTGCAACCGAGCGGGACAAAGGCCCAGGAGAAGAAGAAGATCTATCGGTAGTACATTTTGAATTCTTCAGGCGTTTCTGGAGGCGTTGGTGAAACGTCACGCTGTTAGCTCCGCCCACCAATCATGAACTCGGCGTTCAAACAGGTACAGAAACTTGTTTTTTTTATTGTTTTCTCACTGCGGTCTTATTTTTTATTAATTCTTTACTGTTTACAGTTTAGTAGCACATTTCCTTAAATTAATGACAAATAAAATCTTATTTTCGTTAAATTTAAATGTACACGTTACAACAAAATGTTAACTTAAAACGCAACCTGTGCCACACAAGCACGCGGGGTTTTTTTTGCCATTAGTGTGAGCAAATCAACGTTCACTGTAATTCTAATCATAAAACTGAATTTAAATGTATTTTTAACGTTTGCTGCTTCGATACAGCTATGAATAACCTCAAAGATATCATCTTTTTGCCTTTACAAACTGTTTGGTGAGTACATTTACATTTTTGGCATTTAGCAGACGCCTTTACCAAAGCGACTTACATTACTGTGACAATTTACAGTCTAAGCAATTGAGGGTTAAGGGTCTTGCTTAAGGGCCCAACAACAGCAACCTAGCAGTGATGGGGCTTGAACTAGCGACCTTCTGATTACTAGTACAGTACTAGTCCAGTACCTTAACCACTAGGCAGATTTTTATATGGAGGCATTTATTGATTTTATTTTTAAAAATCATTATGGCATGAGGGCTACTGACTTATGATCACTTTTACATTTCTGGCATTTAGTGGACGCTTTTATCCAAATCGACTTAGTTGTGTAAGTAATCTATCTAGGCAATTGAGGGTTACGGGTCTTGCTCAAGGGCCCAACAGTGGCAACCTGGCAGTGGTGCCTTAACCACTAGGCTACAACTGCTCGTACAGTTACAGTTAGTAGAATAGGAGAGAACAGGGTTACATTGCTATGTTTGCCATTTCAGTCAGGTCTGTTTCTGTTGCTTAGGGCCACAGAGAATGCAGATTTTTATATGGAGGCGTTTATTGGTTTTATTTTGGTTTTCATTTAAGGACCCTTAAGGGACAGGTATGTCATGGTACTCTTTTTCTGGGACTAAATGATTAGAACACATTCCTTTGCAAGTCTGAGTTCTCTAATAAATCTACACATGTTTGATAATAAGGGAAATTCTATAATGTTATTTAACTTTGTGGCATGACCTCATTTCCTGTTAGTGATGACATGATGAACCACTGACATTAGTTGGTGACCTCTATATAAATAAAGCTAGTTTGACTACACCTGTTACAAGTACCTAGAACCCTGGTCTTGGGCAGTTGTAAAATAAACTGTTACAGTTAGCTTTATCTGAAAATAAATTTGCCAGAATGGTTGAAAGCACAACCAGAAGCACAAAAACAGGTCCGACATGAATTAAAAAGTTCTGGAACATAGGTGTTGCTTTAAACAGCCATGTAAGATTTACGTCAAGAGGCTGGCATGCAATGATGACGCGCATATAACAAAAATTCTTAAGCATAAAGTGACTGTATTATACTTGACAAGTTGTCACTTACATGAATTAGGAGCCCATGCAGTAAAGTTAAATAAGAATATACTATATGTGTTTTTTGCCCAAAACATTTTCTGGAAATCCAAAAACATGTTTTAATCATTTAATCACAGAAAAAAGAACAGAAATCATTGACATTTGACATCAACTTTAGAATCTATGTTAGATTATCCTCTAATGTTAATAGCTCAGATAACCTTGACAAGTAATGCATGTTAATAGCTAAGAAAACTGATTGATGTACCCTATCTTTAAGAGTGAGTTTTGCATTATCAGGGTGGGTACAACTATACATAAAAAAGCTAAAAAGAAATCATGCAGAACTCCTCACATTGACAAGGACCGAATTCAGTTCCCACATGTTAAAATTCAGGTTAGCTGTGCCACGTGACTAATTACATAAAAGTTTATATAAAGATGTTTCATTTTACATGTCATGTCTAAACACCACAGTGTGTCCTTTCTTGGAATTATATTCATGGTAAAAACTGAAAACCCAATTACTTTTTTGTCTGGTTGTCATTAACAATAAACATATATATGAAATAGGGATTTCTTCTGCTGATAGTTTTCATCGGAATATTATATTTATAAATGTTAATCCAAATACATTTATTTGTTTTGTTCTTACCTTGAAATGCTGAGGAATTGATGTTTCACAAAAATGTCCTGGAATACCCTAAATGGAAATTAGACATGTACTGTATACATTAGTCATTAAATGCACATTTATTTAGTAAATAAGGCTATTGTTAATTTATGTTAATAATAAAATATTTCTCAGTCATGAAAAAAAAAACTATTCCATTAACCTCAGGAAAATGTGTTCCGGGCATAAATAAGGCCAGGTTTGTTCTCTACAGTAACCAGCAGATGTGAACATAAGCCTAGTCTGACTGAGGGCTCTATAGTGTATCAGTGGAAGCCAAGCTCCTCCTATTTGTGCTCTAATTCAAATGAGGGAATGAGAGATCGGGCCCAGATTTGCTTGTATAAATCACTCACTGATACAGTAATCCTACAAAGGTCTGTAAAGAGTTTAATATCTATGCAAAAGTTTGATTATGGGCAGTTTCATGCAGTGGGTTTTGCACAGATGTTCTGCTGATATTACTATAACACCCACATTTTAAATACAGAATTTCCTATATTCCATAGTAAAATACTTTCTTTTTAGTTTTTAGGCTAAATTGGTAGAGTTAAATGATTTTCATTTATGCTACATAGTGAAAATAATGTATAATAAAGTAATAAAATAAAGTGGATATTCAGCAGTTAACAAAGGTAAGTGATACTGCACTGGGTGACTTTTGAATCCAAATGTACCACCTTCTGTCCAGGATACAGAACACAGTATTATAGTAGTATTATAGATATTACTTCTGCTGAAATTACTATTCAGCATCCTTAACACAGTAGCAAGCGAGTGGAATTTCTTTACATTACATCACTGGTACATCACATTCTTGTGCATTAAGTAAAAGTTACTCTGTGTGTGTGTGTGTGTGTACACGTGTGTGTGTACACGTGTGTGTGTACACGTGTGTGTGTGTACACGTGTGTGTGTACACGTGTGTGTGTACACGTGTGTGTGTGTACGGGTGTATGGTTTATCAGGAAACTTCATGCCTCATAACATTCATACAACTCTTGTCATATATGAAATGACAAGAATTCTTGTTTTTAAAAATGATTACCTCGTTTAACCTCGTTGATGGAAAAGGGAAACATGCACACAAAAGCATGGTAATAGTGTCTCATCTTTTATATTTGTTCTCCCTTTTTCAATTTTGGCAGGTTTTGCTAGCTGTTGCTGGTTGAGGTGTCTAAACTAACTACATTTACATCTACATTTTCAGCATTTAGCAGACGCTTTTATCCAAAGCGACTTACACAATGAGCGGAACACAATGAGCAATTGAGGGTTAAGGGCCTTGCTCAAGGACCCAACAGTGGCAACTTGGTGGTGGCGGGGCTTGAACCGGCAACCTTATGTTTACTAGTCCAGTACCTTAACCACTGAGCTATCACTGGCCTCCTAAAATTGACTAGGTGTTAATCTGTGTGTGTTTGCCCTGTGATGGACTGGCGATGTGTTCAGGGTGTTTTCTACTTTTTGCCCAGTAAATCAGACTCACTGAAACTTTTGCCCAGTGAATCTGCAACCCTGAGTAGAACAAACTGGTGGCAAAACAGACAATGAATGAATGAATGAAAATTATTAACATTTTTAACATTTTTTTTTTCTTCTAAGCCACATAAGGAAAAGAAAAGGCCCAAAGGCTAATTACATATCTTGAATGGTGGCAAAGTTTACAGAGCATTGTTATTTTTTCATTGGCACCAGACATGCTTAACATTTATTTTCAGCTTTGCATGTAACTTGTTTTTAAGGGTAGGGCTAATGCATGCCAAGGTGAGTCAGCACATATGTGCTCAATATCAATATGCTTGAGCAGTTTGATTTTTTTACATTCAGGCACTGGCTGTTACATTAGTGCATGAAAGAAGAACAGATCTGTCAATATTAACTGCATTATAATAATAATTAACATTTGCAGTGACTCTGCTAGTTTAGAAATCCTACATTTTTATTCACAGGTTAGTGACTTTATTAATAAAAAAATAAAAACCCCATTTTCTGGACAATTATGCAATAAAAAAGGAAATAAAATCTCAATTTTATGATGTGTCTGTATGATTTCTTGTGTCTCCACCAATTTTTTTGTTTTACACTGCTGAATTGTACACACTTACTGCAGATTTGACAAGACAAAAATGATTGTTTGATCTGGAATTGTTTCATCCAGTAAAAAAAAATAATTAAAAAAAAATAATAATAATAATAATAATTTCAATGCACAGATTCTCAATCTATACAATTGGGTCTCAAAACAGCAATTTATATATAAATAATATATAAGTAATATTACATATACCTATACCGTATACCTTAAAACGTATATCTATATATAAAAAAATACCAAGGCATTTTGATGCAGAATGATGTGCTTTCTTTCAACAACAAACCTTGCTAATAATTTGATTTTCAAGACAATGATCCCAGCCCTGGAATATTCTGGAATGGCCATCTCAGTCTCCAGATTCAAAGCCCAAATAAAAATGTGGGTGGGATTTGAAGAAAGCAGTTGCAGCACAGAAGGCCTGATTAGAATGGGGGGAAAGTCAAACAACCAGCAAACGGCAGTAAATAATAAAGTTTTGTTTTTTGAGTTTGCATACATTTCAAAGCTGCAGTTTTTTCAGGGTTTATACATCATGATGGACGAAATAGTGATTCATAGAATGGACAAAATGACCAACAGCAGATAATAAAGAAGCTGGTTATTAGTTTATAAGACTTCATTACAATTACACACTGGATGGAGTGCCAGTCCATCGCAGGGCAGACACACACACACACACACCATTCACCTAGGGCAATTTAGTGTCTCCAGTTAACCTGACTGCATGTTTTTGGACTGTGGGAGGAAACCCACGCAGACACAGGGAAAACATGCAAACTCTGCAAAGAAAGGACCTGGACCGCCCTGCCTGGGGATCGAACCCAGGACTTTCTTGCAGTGAAGGCGACAGTGCTACCCACCGAGCTGTGCTGCCCATGCCAATGATTTGTTAATCCCGAAATGTCTTCAATTCATATTGCTATGGGAAGGATCTTGTGGAAATCAATACATCCAGTGATGTCCATTTTTGCATAGCTATTTAAAATTAAACAACTTTGTGGAGGTTTGAATCAGAAGCCTTCTGATCATAAGTCCAGAACATTAACCACTAAGCTACTACTGCCCATGAAACATACAGTAGGGTATTTTTATAGTACCAGGTGCATGCTAGGGTGCAAACACTTTCCTGGCGATTTTTCATAGTTAAACGCCTGCCAATTTCCAGACATAAACATTATTGAAATTGTATGGAACGTTCCAGGGCATATACTGTAAAGCAGATCTTTACCTCTATTGTACCACAAAGGCAAATAACACATAATTTTGGTGGGCCAACATTTAAGTTCATTGCACACTTTTTCACGTGTATAAATTGTGAAGCTACTTGACTTAAAAACAACTTATTGTTTAGGAAATGCTTGAAAGGGCATATTAAGTGTTCTCCTGCTTTATTGTAATATCAGGCTGTAATGATCTTTGGTTACCATATACAGTACAGTATTATACTTTAACAGAGATGGTGGAATTTCTCATCATTTAAAGAATGTGAAAAATGAACTTGCTCTTTTGGGCAATGATGCTGTTACCTTGTTAGAAAAACATTTAGCTACACAAGAATGAAGAACGCTTCAGGAGGTGTTGTGTAATCATGTTGCATAATTACAGCTCAATTAAAGTTTGCATACACTTGTAAAGGACATGTATGTCAACGCAGATTTAGTTCAGTGATTTCAGCACGTTCTTGTTTGTCACTGAAGGATTTACACAAAGACATGTTTTCCCAACTTTCAACAAGTCTGATGTCTTTAAAACGTTTGTGTGCTTTCAAAAACCTGTTTGGATGTAAATTTGCATAGCTATGTACAGTAACCAAGATTGGCCATCTCTTCTAACCAGCAAATCCAACAAATTATGAAACGAATAAACCCAACAGATAGTTTCTAGGCTGTTTAGGCAGGTCATTTCTTGCACATGTTTAATTATGAATTTTTAAATAATATTTTTTGGCTCCATATGTGGGGCCAGTTGTAGCCTAGTGGTTAAGGTACTGGACCAGTGATCAGAGGGTCGCTGGTTCAAGCCCCACCACTGCCAGGTTGCTGCTGTTGGGCCCTTGAGCGGGGCCCTTAACCCTCAATTGCTCAGACTGTATACTGTAACTGTACTGTAAGTCGCTTTGGATAAAGGCGTCTGCTAAATGCTGAAAATGTAAATGTAAATCTAATAAACACCAGGTGGCAGTAGAGATCCATCTAAAACATTTTGACTCATACTTGCTGGCTTGATCTTTCGTCTTGGTATCTTAATTTCAAACCTTTCAAAACATGTCACTGTATGTACTTCAAATATTCTTTAAGTAAACACTGTCCAAGTTGCAATTAAGGTGAAAATGAATTAGCTAATTAAAAGGTGGACAACATGTCCTTGATACAATCCATATGGAAATGTCTCCTGGTCATTAGTTTCACATTTCAGGGCATAATAAGTTTTAACTAGTGAGCTCAGGGCCAGTGAACACAGCTGGTCTTGGAACAGTATGAGAGCTAAACCCTTTCCATCTGTGTTTCACCAAATCCTGCCAAAGTCAGACCAACTTGATACCTCATGACTCCTGATCGTAGGAATGCAACTTTGCACTTTTTAACTGCGCACTTGGCAAACAACTTGATGAGATTTCCATGTGGACATATAGCCAGCAATTACAGCCATATTCCGTCTAGAGCAAAAGCGCTCTCAAACAGTGGGGTGTTTTATTTGATTCATAATTTAAAGCCGTTGCTATATTCTCCCTCCCAAGTCTCATCATTTCAGAGTCTTGTTTGGCTTGTGAAGAAAATGGGGTCATTAAAGGAAATATGAAATGATGGGGAGAAAATGTGCTGTGAAAATCATAAAAAGGAAAGTGAACTCAGATGCTTCAGACAGTATATTCCACATTTAAGCACTTTGCCTTTTATTACTTCTTGTGTTTAAGTCATGGTATTTAAATGCTTAGCTCTTTTCGAAACCTGATTATGATTGTATAGTTTCTTATTAGCATCAAATTACCCGTTTCCCATGCAAAATAAATGCCTTCCAAATAACTAAGCAAAGACAAGGAATTTATGAAGTGTTACAGGTTGTAATTGTGTAAATCAGGTTGTAAAACTTGTAATCTTGTTTACTAGATATTTGCTAGCCAGCTTGTCAGCTGCCTTCTTTTAGCTATGTGCTAACATGGCTTATATAACTGGTTTGTGATCTTTATTTAGTCATTTAAAAATGAGATAAATCCATCCGAGAATCTGATACTGAGATCACATGCCAAGTTATTTATTAGCAGTAAGCTAATAACTGTTAACTTGGCTGTGATGTACAAAGGCTGCATTCCAGATGGTCACTAACATGCTTAACAATGTAGTATTTTATGTTTAAAGGGTTTAAAATTACATGGTGTACTTTGATGAAATGTAATGAAACAGAAACATTTACATACATATTATGTAAAAACAGAACAGAGCCAGAAGGGTGGGCAGGGTGCCACTAGCAACATGCTGGGAGCAATCCAACAGTTCTTTCTGTTAACTGCTGATTTTTGTGTTTTATACCCTTTGGTTCATTTAGTGTTCAAGTGGCCTTGGTTATCCAAGTTAAATCTACCCATGATTAAGGAGGTACTTTGGGTACTAGGTATTAAGAGTTCATTACATAAATTAGAAGTAAGTATATGTAGTGTTAATATATATATATATATATATATATATATATATACCTCCATATATTGGGACGGGGTAGCCCAGTGAGTAGAGTTTTGGGCTATCAACTGAAAGGTTGAGAGTCTGAATTCCAGGTCTGCCATGCAGCCACTGTTGGGCCCTTGAGCAAGGCCCTTAACCCTCCCTGCTCCTGACAAGCTGGGATATGCAAAGAAAGAATTTCGTTGTACTGTACACCTGTATATGTATATATGACAAATAAAGGCGTTCTACTTCTAATTTAAACATTATATATATAATGTGCCGGTGCCAGGGCAAGGCTTTGTCCATCCTCTCAATCATCCCTCAGACATAGCCAATCATGTTTGTGTAGACACCCAGGCAGCTGTTAGCTAAGATGAAGAGTACAGTTGCCGCTTAGGTGACACAGCTGTCTATTACGCTAGCCCACCACCGTTTGCATTCCAAGTTTGAATCTCGGCAGTCACTGTTTAATGTTTGCATCTGTGTAGAGTTCTATTATTTAATTAGCAAAAAGTTAGAATTGAGTATTAGGGCAGTTGTAGCCTAGCGGTTAAGGTACTGGACTAGTAAATGAAAGGTCGCTGATTCAAGCCCCACCACTGCCAGGTTGTTACTGTTGGACCCTTGAGCAAGGCCCTTAACCCTGTACTGTCACAGTACTGTAAGTCGCTTTGAATAAAAGCGTCTGCTAAATGCTAAAAATGAAATGGGTTTTGTATTTTGATACTTTTTTAGGTGCAAAATTCCTATAAATGGTCCTAATAATAAATCATTGGTCAGATAGTGAGCATGAAGGAAGAAAAAGCACTCCTGAGACCTCCATTTGTTCATCATTTTTTGACTCTACTGCAGTCAACAGTTTTTTTCTTTCTTTTTTTGGGAGGGGGGAAATCACACAAGAGTCTTCTAGTAAGCAAAGAGAAATCCATAAAAAGATTAGGGTATAATGCTTTTATATAAAACGAAAACTAACACATCTGGCTGTTCATTGTTTTCCAAAATATGGGTTCAGGAGTGTATTTAGTCATTTATGCATTATTTGGTTGGTCATTGCATTGTGAGTTTCACAATTAAATGGTTAATGAACAAATGTTAGATACTTCAGAACATACCTCTCCTACTGTAATGGAAAGGAAAATTAAAAACAGAGGGTGTGACTGTGATGGAAAATATTGGTTTGACACACATCTGGTGATTTCACAGTACAGGAGTCTGCAAACACTTAACTGCAATTTAAGAAAATAATTCAACAGTGACAAAATATCCTGCTAGTATCGTATTAATCACTCATTCTGCATCTGATGACAAGGAACTGGTCTGTCTAGCCCTTCTGGCTTGTACTCGTTATAGCTCCGAGCTCCCAAAAGATACAGCAGAGCTATTTCACACCCGGGATCAATGCCTGTCTGCATAGTCCCGGTCAGAGGCTCAACCGCACTGCCCCAACTCCTGTCCCTCTTAATTACATCAGGAACTGATAGTGTGAGGTCATTTAGTCAGTACCAAGCCTGAGTGAAAAAGATACCTACTTGCACATCACCGTCCCACATTCCACACACAATAGGTTGGCTATATAAGGCCAACAACCTTCCTCACACTAGGATTCAGACAGGCGAAACAGCAGAAGTGGTTTCCAGATGTTGACACAGACAGACAGTAATTGGAGTTTGTGATGACTTCCAGCCGCCATGGCACCCAGCCAATGAATTCTCAAAGGAAGGGAATGTTCTGTGCCATAACTCACACAGAAAGGTTTGCAATAATAATAACATACTTTGCTGTCCAGTAAGAGGAAATAAATGGTTTGGTGATTGCAATAGTTGTTGTTTTTTTGGTTTGCCTCACCTCACAAAAGTGACCAAAACACAGTGACATTAATTTGAAAGAAGTACCTTTAAATTTCCTGTGCTGAATATATACACCAATCGGCCATAACATTAAAACCACCTCTTTGTTTCTACACTCAGCTCTACTTAAATGAGCACTTTGTAGTTCTACAATTACTGACTGTAGTCCATCTGTTTCTCTGCATGCTTTGTTACCCCCTCTCATGCTGTTCTTTAATGGTCAGGACTCTCCCAGGAGAGTAGGTAATATTTGGGTGGTGGGTCATCCTCAGCACTGCAATGACACTGACATGGTGGTGGTGTGTTAGTGTGTGTTGTGCTGGTATGAGTGGATAAGACACAGCAGCGCTGCTGGAGTTTTTAAACACCTCACTGTCACTGCTGGACTGAGAATAGTCCACCAACCAAAAATATTCAGCCAACAGCGCCCTGTGGGCAGCGTCCTGTGACCACTGATGAAGGTCTAGAAGATGACCAACTTAAACAGCAGCAATAGATGAGCGATCGTCTCTGACTTTATATCTACAAGGTGGAACAACTAGGTAGGATAGGATGTCTAATAGAGTGGACAGTGAGTGGACACAGTATTAAAGAAAAAACTTCATCAGCGCTGTTGTGTCTGATCCACTCATACCAGCACAACACACACCAACACATCACCACCATGTAATTGTAACTGCAGGGCTGAGAATGAGCCACCACCCAAATAATACCTGCCCTGTAGGGGTCCTGACCATTGAAAAACAGGGTGAAAGCAGGCTAAAAATGTATGTAGAGAAAAAGATGACTACAGTCAGTAGAACTACAAAGTGCTTCTATATGGTAAGTGGAGCTGATGAAATGGACAGTGTGTGTAGAAACAAGGAGGTGGTTTTATAGTTATGGCTGATCGGTGTACTTTGGTTACATTTAAAGAGCTCCAGTCATCTGAATTCAGGTTAACCTACGTCGTACTAAGATTAATACTACTTACTCATTTGTACCATCTGTTCCTTTGTCTAATTCGTCTGGGAAACAGTATCCTGTGGTCAGAAGCTGACCCCTGATGAAGGCTAGAGGACGATTAACTCAAATTGTGCATGGAAAAAGCTCTCTTCTCTAACTGTACACCTACAACTGTACCCAGTGTTCATATTAAAACGTGTTCTTGTATTTTATAAATTAAAAAAAGTTTTTTTCCTTACTCAGCTTGTACAGTGACTTATTTCATTCCATGCTTGTCAGGAATCATCCCAGGTAGAAGCTCTTATTAGAGACTTATTAAGACAAATTTTAGCTATCACTGTGGCTGAAAGTAATTGGGACAAAAATGTAAATGGTAAAGCAGCTGGCATTTATTCCTGGACAACCTACGTAGACTAGAAAAAACTTTGTGTTTGAATTTGTTTGGATCTTCTGTTCAGTTGTATCTATGTAAATCTCAACTTCTTTTCAGTCTTGGAGTCCTGTGATTATAAAATATGCAAAAAGCACTTTTATATTTTGGTTGGAAACAGTGAGAGTGGGAGGAGCAGTAGTTGGTCATGTCTGAGAGACTGATAGAGAGCTTATAGTCCGAATTTAGCATCATCTGATTTCCATCTTTTTGGATTTAGCTTCAACAGAGAATACCAGCAGCATGGTAACAGCAGTGCCTGAGGTCGGGGAGTTCAAATCCTGGGCTGGGCTCACAAATACAGAAGGTGCATGGCACTATGTGAACCCATCCATTACCAACTCCCACTGCTAACAGGTGTATAAACTAATTAGTTTGCATAATTTGCATCTAACTCTGTAGCAACAGTTTGGAGAAGGCCCTTTCCTGTTCTAGCATGACTGTGCCTCGCTTTATAAAGCAAGGTTCATAAAAATTTGGTTTGCAGGAACTCCAGTGGTCTGCACTGAGCTCTGACCTTAACTCATTTTAACAAATTAATCAGAGTGTTGATTGCAAGCCATGCCTTCTTGTCTAACGTCAATGCCTGACCTCACAAATACTCTTTTGACTGAATGGGCATTAAGTCCCACTGATACATTCCACCAAGAAATTGACCCCACATGACATTTGATTGTTTTATCTGGTACCAGTACAATACCACCAATCTATGTTGCATTTGGGATTGCACCTTATGTTTTGGGTCATCTGTCTCTCTCTTCATCTCTCTTATATATAAGTATATCATGCTGCAATGCTAAGGCTTGTGCTAATGCATTGACCATGCTCTAGGAAACTAATCTTTTTTCTTTTCTTTTCATTTTTCCCCTTCATCATTTTCTAGGCAATGTGTATCTATAATACCATCACCTTATTTGATCAATGCCCTTTTAGGATCTAGAAAATAGGGGCCCCATTATTAATGCTACATCTTTGATTAATTAAAGCCCAATCTGCTTTCCATCCGTTGCATGACAGAGGAGTCCAGTTTGACAAGCAATGGCTAGAAAACCTCTAACTTTGACATAGACCAGATGTTGGCCGCATCCCCAGATTTTCTCCAAATGAAACGGCGGCAAACAGCCAGCAACCTGGGCTGTGCTCACGATGAAATTATATGTTTACAATAAAGTGCTGTGGCTAGGGCACTGGGGTGCAGTTTCTCAAGCAGAGGGAAAGTTAAACCAGCTGTGAATGGTCAGGACCAGTTTGGGTACGGCTGAAAAATCAGAGGCACAGAAAGGGTATACAGAAGATGTTTTTCATTAACAGTACCACATTTGGCTCTTTACTTTTCTTAACATTTTCTCTAAAAAAAAAAAATCTACATTCTTGTGATTATGTGCTTTTCTATGTCTGGGGTTTTTCTTAGCACAGAGTGCAAACTTATAAAAAACAGTATATAATGTATTTGCTTGGAAAGGTCTTTAATTCCAAGCAACAAAATGACATTAACTCTACAGAAGAAATATGTGGATGCAACATATGTGAAAAAATGTAAATTTAAACAAAAACAATGTTTTATCAGTTTATAAATACATTATAAAAACATGATGTGTCAAAAAGTACATGGACACCTGCCCATAGGCTTGTTAGGCATTAGGTTTCAAAACTATGCACATTAATATGGAGTTGGTGGCTGTATCGGCGTACACTCTTCTGAACGCACTTCTTGCACAAGAATAGGCCACTGGAGAGCCTTTACACTATAGCTGTTGAACCACAGTCATGCATTTTCTTTATTTGGCATCAGCTGAATCATGCCAACCAAACCCACAGGCAATGATGACGCTGCCGGTGTAAACACAGGGCGATGAGTGTTTAGTGAGGACTACAAGAGATGAAAAGTCACTGCCGGTGTGAATGCAGGGTCAGCTGTGCTATCAGCCGACAGCTGACAGACATGATTTGCTATGCCTGGGGCTATGGCCAATGCCTTGCGATGAATTTGCGCTCTGTCCAGGATGTTTATGCCTTGCGCCCAGTGTTTCCCCCAGTGGAACCGGCCAGACCCGTGGTTGATAAAAAGGGACAAATGAAATATTTGTGTACATACAGTATCGGGCAGAGGCGCCACAATGTGATACTCTTAGCAGTTTTCCATAATCCACTTAAAGGCTTATCATTTTTTATAATCGCCACCTACCAGGTTATCCTGTTCACTCCAGTATTTTACAGCACTTTGTGTGGTAATCTATTTTTAAACAAAAGGGGACAAACTACATTTAAGAAAGTTACACGTTTGTGTGGCGTACACCTTGAAATGCTTCAGTGAGTAGAAATGCTTAAAACACTGCACGTTACTGACATCTGCTGGTCAAATTTATGCAACTGCAATGGGAAAACCTCAAAACACCTACAACTCGATCATTTCAAATTCATACTAATAATTTTATTTAAGAAACACTTTTAATAAAAGCAGATCAGCATTTAATTTAAAATGTGTAGGTCTTTACATCGATGTAATCATTTCTTTAAGTATATTTTAACTTATTATGTGCTTGGATTTTACAAAAAGTGTAACAGTAGCATTATATACGATACAAAATAAGAAAAAGTCAATTAATTCCACCAGTTTACTGGTATATTTAAAATAAAATAATATAAAACATATAAACACAGCTTCAATAAAGAAATACAAGAGTTAGTAGCAGAGAAAGTTTTAATAAAGTCAACATAAATATACATATATAAATATAGACAATATAATATAAATATAAATATATTTAGCCAGATAAAGTACTTAATTTTGCCTCAACATTTATTTAATTTTTCTCACATTTAGAAAAAAAGCATGAATTAAAACAGCTTAAACTAAAATATACAAAAACGTAGATGTTTATTTTATTAGGATTTTAACGTTATGTTTTACACACTTTGGTTAAATATGACAGAAACAGTAGTTAGTCGTTTACACAACATTCATCAGTTCACTAGTTTTGTATCTCCAATTCTCCTCACTTGCATGTCTTTGGACTGTGGGAGGAAACCGGAGCACCCGGAGGAAACCCACACAGACATGGGGAGAACATGCAAACTCCGCACAGAAAGGACCGGACCACCCCACCTGGGGATCAAACCCAGGACCTTCTTGCTGTGAGGTGACAGTGCCACCCACCGAGCCACCGTTAATGTGTAAAAAGAAGAAATGAAAGAAGAAAGGCTAAAGGGGATGAAAAATTAAACATTAAAGTAAAACGTAATTCAGACTAGAATCTAAATCAGGGTTGCCACGTAAGCCTCAACCACACATAATCTTTGGGCTGGATGTCATGTAAACACATTTATTTGTTACAACACTGCAAATCCTGTGTGAATAAGACATGGAAAGATTGCAGCACTTCCAACAAAAACTTAACAAGTGAAATTCCATTCTAATGTAGCTATATTTTTAAATGTTAGTCTGAGGAAAAGTCCTGAATCCTCTGTTTCTGGTTAGAGAGAGAGAGAGCGAGAGAAACCTGCATGTCTGCTCCGAGCCGGGAGTTAGCTTCACTAATTACATGGAATAAAAGCACCTTTTTACCAAACGGTAACCCGAGTATTCCACCGAGACGCCGTTCCTGTAAGTAGCATTCGGAGGGATCCATGAAACACCTGCAGTTACTATAATGGCAACAAGGAGGGGAGAAAGTAAATCTCAGTTTTCAGCAACTTTGTGTTGGGAGGGAAAAAGCACAGAAAGAGAAGCCAAAAGAAAGTATGATTGATGGCTCTTTAGAAAAGAACCCATTAGAGCACTGGAGAGGGAACATCTTCAGCACAATAGAGAGGAGGACATGCAGAGCATCCGTATCAAAACAGTCAGGCATGGCTGATTGCGCCCTCTTTGCATCTACCTCCATCATCTTCCACAACCATTAATCACTGCGCAAAGTGTTCGACTATATCGCTTCATTTTTTGCAGTAACAATGCAGTTTGGAATTTAAGCAGCCTAAAACTTTCTCTGCCTGCAAAGTTGTTGTTTTTTTACTTCTAGTTTTTGCAGCATATTTGGTTAAAATGTTTTATGTTTAAATGATGCATTGACAGCTCCAGGGTCCTGGGACCTGGATTCGAACCTTGAGTCACTGTCTATGAGGGGTCTGCTATATTCTACTGGTGTCGGCATTCCCATCCCCCAGAAACATACCCCTAGTTAAACTGGCTATTCTAAATTGCTCATAGATGTGAGTGAGTGTGTGGTGTCCTGTGATGTATTGACACCCTGTGGAAAGTGTATTTCTGCCTTGTGCCAAGTGTCTGGACCCACTGCAACCAGGATCAGGATAATTCAATTATTAAAGATGAGTCAATGACGTTGCCATGACCAGCTCTTGTTGCTTTAACAGCCTTTGCTAATTTAAAGATACTTTACATTATAATAACACTACATGTATTTGCTTTCTCTTAGCTACAAAAGTTACAGAAGGCCTGATTCACAGTTGGCATTCTAATTCATCCTGAGATTTTTAACGGGTTTGATAAAGCTTTTTTGTATGGACTAAAGACAATTCCATCAGTGGAAGCAGGCTGTCATTCCGTCACATTTACATTTACATTTTCAGCATTTAGCAGACGCTTTTATCCAAAGCGACTTACACAATGAGCTGAACACGATGAGCAATTGAGGGTTAAGGGCCTTGCTCAGGGACCCAACAGTGGCAACTTGGTGGTGGCGGGGCTTGAACCAGCAACCTTCTGTTTACTAGTCCAGTACCTTAACCACTGAGCTATCACTGGCCCGTCACCACTAAATATAGCTGGTACAGTTAGTACTATACATTCTGGCCAAAGGTGTTCTCTTGGGAATCACCAAAACAGCTTTCTGCCATCTGGTAAACTGCTTGGTAATAATAAATTCATCTCTCTAAAGCAGGTTTCCTCAACTCCAGTCCACTGAAGGCACTTTCCCCTTTCCCAACCTACCTCATCATGGTCATGAGGACCTGATAATTAGCTCATGTGTCAATTAGGGAAAACTGGATAGCAGTGGACCTACAGCACTGAAACTGCTTTTTACTACCCCAGAGTCCATCAGTTATGTGCTTTATAACACTCTAGCAGATGTTACACTGTGCACATTGATCTTACAAACAGATCCACAGGTAGTTTGGAATTCAGTATTAGGTGCTGTAACCGAGGACAGACCACTCTCACATGCTAAGTACTTCAGCACTTGTTTGTTCTTTACAGTGGACTTGTGTGGCCTACAGTTTTACATTTCTTCTGTTTTTGCAGCTACACTTTTCTAGACAATTGAACATGTGCTAGACATCAACGGCACTTCCAGTTTTTTCAGGGCAGCTCTAGTGGGTCCAAATTTTATAGACGTACTTGTTGCAAATGTTGCGTGTTACTACAGTGCTGTTGTTAAATGTGCTGAGTTTGCATAGCTGTAGGTTTGATTTTACACTTGTAATCAGGCATGTAATTTACTTCGGACAGGCAAAGTCTACGAGGCTTTTTCAAAAAGTTTCTGCACTTTTTAAACTCTATTTATTAAGAATTTATTTATTTATTGGAATTTTAACGTCATGTTTTACACTCTTTGGTTACATTCATGACAGGACAAGTAGTTACAGGTTACACAAGATTAATAAATTCACAAGTTTAACGTCAAACACAGTCATGGACAATTTTGTATCTCCAATTCACCTCACTTGCACGTCTTTGGACTGTGGGAGGAAACCGGAGCTCCCGGAGGAAACCCACACAGACACGGGGAGAACATGCAAACTTTACACAGGACCCGCACTGCCCCACCTGGGGATCAAACCCAGGACCTTCTTGCTGTGAGGTGACCGTGCTACCCACTGAGCCACCGTGCTGCCCCATTAAGAATTTAAAAAACAAATGACATCACTTTTCTACAGTACATAGTCACCTTCTGATGCACCTTCCCAGCGTCATACCAACTTTTTAGTGCCATCAGCAAAATATGTTTTCATCATCACATGGAAATCTTCTTCCTCTTTGAGTGTCCACAAAGGTGGAAATCAGATGGCGCTAAATTCAGACTATAAGAGTCTCTCAGTCACTTAGACACGATTACTACAATTACTACTCCTCCTGCCCTCACTGTTTACAAAGAAAATAGAAAAGTGCAGAAACTTTTTGAAGATCCCTCATGATTAAGGTACTATTGGTTTACAGATTTAGGGTAAAAACAGTGGCACAAAATTGGAAATTCCACCGTTTAGTTTGTTACTTTTTGGGGCAATATTTCCAGTTTTACTTTAGTTGTAGCTTTTACTTTTTGTACCATTTTTCATTTCTCTGTGAACAAAACAAGCAGTGAAAACATTTACATTCCTGTATTAAAAATATTACTAAGTACGAGTTTTATCCACATCGCCTAATTTTTCCTTCGCATTCCTGTCTGTCATTTTCAACAAGCTTGATTTCCTGTGCAGAACAGTATGGGTTTGAAAATTGATATGGCGTCCTGATTGTGTGCCATTACTTCCCTCAAAACAGAAAATGATGGCAGTCGCTGACAGCTTGTAGGGGTGGGAGGCCATTTTAAAACACCTCACGCAGGCATCCACATGCTAACAGCTTCATTCAGTAATCAAATTGCCATGAGTCAGACTGTCACCGTAGCAACTGTGGCCCGCGCTCCACCAGTTGTCGTCAATAAAGAATAGCATCCTTCCAAACCGATTGATTGCCATGCAGCGCCCAGAACAGCGAGTGGTGCATTCAGGGGCGAGAGTCAATGGAAGCATCATGAGAGGGTGGAGATGGAAGGATGGGCTCTACACAAGCTGTGCTAATAGAAGGGGGTTGAAGAGGAAATGATTTACTATGGAATATTTCTTCTTCCTGGAGTGATTTGCTGTCAGGGATTGATGCAATATTTGCATATCAATGAGACTCTTGTGGGTCTATCTATCTGTTTTCAAGCCAAGCGCTGCAAGGCCGCGGAAGCCTGAGTGTTTTAGATTGTAATTAATTATGGTGCACTTGGAGTAGATGTTCTTCTGGCTGGGCTTGAGTCAAGAGTCATACATCTGAGTGAATTTGAGTAAAATGGTTTAAAGTACCCCTAAATGTCATTTTAAACCTTTACAAATTATGTGTGTGTGATAATAATCTAACATTTTTTGGCCGTATCCCAGACCACCTTTAGTTTTATTAAATAGTCTGTGAAATTAATGTAACACTAATGGTAGTGTAACTACAGTTATATACAATGATGTATGTATGCATGCAGGGAAGCTGCCTTTGCTTAAATTAGCCTAATTAGCAGGCAGGCTAACATACTGCCTATAAACTAGTTAGCATTTGTCATTTAAACACCAGTGGATTTAAAGATCTTGTAATTTTTGTAATTATCGTTTAACGTGGGCCAGCCAGACACCTACACAGACATGATTGACTATGTCTGAGGGTGGGAGGGCTGAACGGATTCCTTATTGCTGCTGCAATTGCGACCTCTGCTGGCTGGTTAAAGGCGCCTGCAAAGAGATGGTGAATAATGGAGATCAGTGTGTGACTCTGTGTACCCAATATGGATCTCTGTGTGAACCTGCATTGTGCAGGCGAATAGAAGCGGTTTTCTGGTGCACATGTGTCAAAGGGGGTGTGTTTTAGGTACAGCCCTCCTCGGTCTGGGCAAAAGTCTGCAGAGGTAGATCCACCTTGTAATTAAATATGACCAGACTGGGAGAAAAGTGGAAAGTGCATAAACAGAATAATTAAAAAAGACACGGTGATCCACAGCAGCTCTGCTACCGGTCGGCTGTGCACCATCTAGCGGGCACAATTGGCAGTGCCTGCAGCAGACACAAATTGGCCACCACTAGATGTCTACTAGGTGGGTTGACCGGACCAAGTGGGTGGGGTCTTCAAATGCTAGGCAAGGACCCTGGATAGCAGACCAAAGCACAGGAGTAAAGAAGGGGACCTAGACCTGTCATTGACACACAGTCTGGATGTTCAAATATGAAACACACTTTTTTTTTATTATGTTTTATATTTTCCTGTGCAGCCGGCTTGCCATCGCCTTCTTCAATAGATACTAGCTAGTGTTTGGATTCCTAAAGATAGTTCTAACATGTACGCAGTAAAATGCCATGCCCTCTGACACCTTGACCAGGCAGTAGTAGTCAATGTTACATTGCCAAGTGGGTGATTTCTTCACCCAGTCTTCCCCTACTCAGACATGGCCAAGTGTGTATGCTGAGGAATGAAAGCTAGTAATATAAAGATTATGTGTTAATTTGCAGTAACATTTGCATAAGTATGTGCCGGTGGGTGAGAGGAATGACAGATCACATCTTACTCTGGCTAAATTGTGGGTTGTACTAGGCCTCTATGTTATTTTTAAATTACTGGAATGTACACTATTTATTTGATTTTTTTTTTTCATACTGTGCTTAAAGAACTGTCTGACCAGAATTTATCTATATACAGCTTAAACTCATTTATCTCCTTTTTCTTGAACAGAACATAGCAAAAAAAAAGCATTCTGCCAAAACTAATAGCAACAAAAAGATTAAACAAGAACACATAAATGAAGCAAAGGGCAGAGATAAAATATGTTTAGAAACCTCTAAAACTTGCTAAGGTCTCTGTGTCCACTATAATAAAAAATACTGGTAGAATTTCCACCATCTGACCAATGACCTTGGTCATAAGCAAGAGGACAGTGAATTAACAACTGTGAAGATGCTTTACAGTAGATCCAGACCCAACTGAGCTTTAATAGATGATCCAAACCCAACTGAGCTTTACAGTAGATCCAAACCCAACTGAGTTTTACAGTAGATCGAGACCCATCTGAGCTTTAACGGATGATCCAAACCCAGCTGAGCTTTACAGTAGATCCAGACCCAACTGAGCATTACAGTAGATCCAGACCCAACTGAGATGCTATGAAATGAGTCTGAGTAAATATAATTTCGATTTGATAGCAATGTGAGATCATTTTATACTGCCTGTAAAATATATTAAGTATTGCTTTATCAGGTCTTAATAAATATTAAATACATAACAATTTCTACCTAAATATTTAGCATCTGCATGATCAATAGTATTTAACATGTGATATTTGCAGAATAAATCAAATGATTCAACAGATTCCCTAAGGTTTTTTTGAATCAAAATACAAATGTCTCATGAGTCATGAGAACTTCATTATCATCTTTTTTACTTTTAAATGACGATATTCACTTATACCCATCACTGACTGTAAGCACACAGCCACGGTGCTCTGTGAACATTCGACATGCCCATCTCAGTTCCTTAAATTTATGCAGTCACCAGATTGAGTTGAGACATTTTATCCGAGCCAAGCGTTGCACCAGAATATTTGGGCAGTTCACCCAGCTGCCATGGCAACAGAAATTTTACAGAGAGGCACAGGCCTATGGTGAAGCACTTTTCACTTTGTCTCCACCAACCAACAGCCGGGACGCAGCCCAATCCATTTATCTCTCGTATGCAGCGTTAGAGTAATACAATGAGGGGGAGTGCGTGAGGCGTAGACCTTAGGGAGTGGGGATTCCCTCTACTACACTGCTTACCACTACAGATTGCACTGACACAAGCCAGATGTGCTCAGTGAAACGGCAGAGTAATACTTCATTTAGATTCACAACTGACCATCAACAGACTTTCATTAGAAATTCAAAAGTTGCATCTATTAGGGATCTGTTAATATTGGGTGGAGTGTCTATCGACAGTTAAAAAGATAAAAATCTTTAAAACATTTATATATACTGTATGTATATACACTGATGAGGCATAACATTATGACCACCTCCTTGTTTCTACACTCACTGTCCATTTTATCAGCTCCACTTACCATATAGAAGCACTTTGAGGTTCTAAAATTACTGACTATAGTCCATCTGTTTCTCTACATACTTTTTTAGCCCCCTTTCACCCTGTTCTTAAATGGTCAGGACCCCCACAGGACCACCACAGAGTAGGTATTATTTGTGTGTTGGATCATTCTCAGCCCTGCAGGGACACTGACATGGTGGTGTTGTGTTGGTGTTGGTATGAGTGGTATGAGTGGATCAGACACAGCAGCACTGCTGGAGTTTTTAAATACCGTGTCCACTCACTGTCCACTCTATTAGACACTCCTACTAGTTGGTCCACCTTGTAGATGTAAAGTCAGAGACGATCGCTCATCTATTGGTGCTGTTTGAGTTGGTCATCTTCTAGACCTTCATCAGTGGTCACAGGACGCTGCCAACGGGGGGCTGTTGGCTGGATATATTTTTGGTTGGTGGACTATTCATCAGCATTGCTGTGTCTTATCCACTCATACCAGCACAAATACTCTGTAGTGGTCCTGGGAGAGTCCTGACCATTGAAGAACAGCATGAAAGGGGGATAACAAAGTATGCAGAGAAATAGATGGACTACAGTCAGTAATTGTAGAACTAGAAAGTGATCCTATATGGTAAGTGGAGCTGATAAAATGGACAGTGAGTGTAGAAACAAAAAGGTGGTTTTAATGTTCTGGCTGATCTGTGTATATACATATCCCTTTTCCAATAAAGCAGCACTCAGTCTTCTCCTATATCTCATAAGGTTGGAAAATACAAGCAAAGAATTTGAGACCACTCCTCTTTACAGAATCTTCCGGATCTTCTAGCTCACCTCACAGATTTTCTATGAAGTTTAGATCTGGGGACTGAAATAGCCACACTATGAGCTTGAGTTTGTGTTCAGTAAATCATTTTCATGTTGATCTGGACATATGTTTTGTGATGCTGGAAGATCTAATGTGACCCATTTTTAGTTTCCTGCCAGAGGCAGACAGATTTTGATTTAAAATGTTCTAATATTTCATGAAGTCCATTATGTTATGTTCCCTAACAAGGTATCAAGGGCCCTTGAAGGAAAAACAGCCCCACATCATCACAGACCCTCTATTGTACTTAACAGTGTAGTCATCCTTCTTTTTACATCAACCTTTAGTGCTTGTTGCCAACAAGCTCAATTTTTGTTTCATTTGACTGTAGAACATGGTTCTAGCCAAAGTCCTAGTAGTGGTAAACATGCTCAACACAATTATATTTGTTAGCACATTTTTTCTGGAAAGCCTTTCAAATAATCTGTTCACATGGAGGTGGCATCTAATGATAGTTTTGAAGGGTAGGTGAGCAACTAGACGAGGTCCTGTGATGAATTGGTGTCCTGTCTGGGGATGTTGCTGCATCACACCTGGTGATTCTGTGGAAACCAGACCCACCGCATCCCTGATCAGGATAAAGCAGTGGTAAAACATGAAAATTACATTTTAAAAAATGCATTATAAATAAACATGTCTATAGTGCTGCTTCCTTTGTATGTTCTTCATGTGCCAATTGTAGGGCACAGAGGGCCAAATCTGTGGGTCTATGGTTTACAGGATTGAATAAATACTGGGACTTTTTGATTGGCAGTAAAATCACAAGATGTCAGTCTGAAAGCCAAAATGGGCACACAAAACTCTAGTCGAATTGAGTGGGCTAAAATCTAGAGAAATTAGGGTGGGACACTGATGGAGTGCTTACCTGACATGATTGGCAGTGGTGATCCACACAGGGCAGTCATGAAAGACAAAGCCACCCCAAACATTTGCTGTAAATAAACTTGAACATTGCAGTTTGATGATGTACTATTTTAAATCTTTAATTCTTATGCTGTGTTTTAAAATGTAGTTCACACATAAAATGTATTGTATGTAAGAAAATTAATAGAGATAATAAAATACCTTTATTATCTTACAAACTGAATGCCAGTTGAGACTGTCAGCCTGCAATCTCCTCTGGCATTCAGTTTAAGTGATAATGAAGGCTTTTGATTAAATTAATCCAAACCAATATGTAAATGAGAGATTGTCATTCACGTGTGTCAAAAATCCCCTAAAATGTCTGAAAAGCACTCCGGTGATACAGCAGTCTAATCAGCTAGTCCACCATCAGCCTAGTCAGGTGCTCACCAGACACAAATGGCCATGTCTGAGGGAGGGAAGGTTGGATAAAAAATTACTGCTTTGGTGCTGCAACAGTGACTTCTACTGTCTGGTGGAGGCGTCGGCATGAGTGGTGGAGGAATACAGCGGGTGTAGCATGATGAGCACACTGAGATTGTGAGATTGCATAAAGCCAAATTGGAACAATACAAAATAAGGAAAATACCTACACTAAGCCTCTAAAAATGTCTCCCCCTTTTCTCCCGACTTTTAGTGTATCCAATTACCCAAATGCATTATGATCTCTACTGATGCCGATCCCCGCCCTGATTGAAAGCAAGACTGACGCATGCCCACTCCGACACGTGCAGCAGCTGACTGCATCTTTCCACCTGCACGAGGCGAGTTTATATGCAGATCAGCTTTGTGTACGTAGAGCCACACCCTGATCAATTAATTATTCCTCAACTCTTTGCAGGCGCCATCAAACAGTCAGCAGAGATCGTAATTGCACCATATATGAGGTCCCTATCTGACACCCACCCTGTATGAACAACAGCCAATCACAGCAGTCTAATTAGCCTGTCACCAGCCTGGTCATGTGCTCACCAGAGGGTTGCATGAAAAACTACTGTCTTGGTGCTGCAGCAGCTACTTCTACTGTCTGGTTGAGGCATCAGCATGAGTGGTGGAAGAATACAGCAGGAAAATGTCTACACTATGCATCTAAAATTGTAATTATCATGCTTACCTACAATATCATTTCTGAAGCTTTATTTTATGAACCAATTAGCTTAGTGTCAGCATGTCAGAAAGCTATTTTAACAGCTACTGCATACAGAAATGCCCAGTGACCGACCCCAGCATAAAATATTGTACAAAAAAGGGGGCAAAGCAGGAATCTACAGACTTGTGTACCGCAAAACAAAGTGTCCATCTGTGCCAAACTGTTTTGATTGACTCTTATTATAAATCATTCAAAACTTTGTTATAATGAAGAATCAGCTTGAGTTTTTTTCACAAATAGCCTGGATGTGTAGATGCTGCTTGACTGAACAGCTGTTGTATTGGTCATTTGATAGTAAGGGGCATTACTATGTTTAATTTACTTCCATTTACAAAAGCTGGGCTGTGCTAATAGAGCTGTTAG
The DNA here is from genome assembly GCF_030014385.1 of Trichomycterus rosablanca. Taxonomy (NCBI): domain Eukaryota; kingdom Metazoa; phylum Chordata; class Actinopteri; order Siluriformes; family Trichomycteridae; genus Trichomycterus; species Trichomycterus rosablanca. Next base: position 8,916,188 of record NC_086008.1, on the reverse strand, counting down.
ATTAAGCTGTTGCAAATGTAAGTGTTATAAGCTTTGGGTAGGTAATGAAAACTGGTGTGATTAAAAATATTTGTCTGCAGACAGACCGCTGATTCAACGTTGCAATAATATCCATTGAAAATTGTCCTTAAATATTCAAATATTTAATCCTGGTTCTCTGAAGCCTTATAATCATAATGAATATGTTTATTTGTGTTAAATTCTGGAAGTACATAATGCTGTTGCGGGTTGTTTTAGAAAGCTGTTTGTTTACCCAGCTTTTCTGAGGATGGAATACATATAATTTGTGGTTGTTCACTTTATGCTGTGATGATAATGCCATTAGTGGTCAAGAAAGAACACTGGGTACCTTTAATTGTCTATTCTTAGCATTTGTACCCATTAACTACAGCTTTGTTTGTTTGTTTTCTGTGGAACTGAATCCTCCCTAATCAGAAGCAACTGCTTAAAACATTATTTATTTAATGTTGCTTATTTCAGAAAATTAACAATTAGGTCATTAACTGTTCTAGGTCTTCTAGTTAGCTTGTGTGGCATAATGCTAAGAGTCATGCTGCTTGAGGTCCAGGGTTTGAATCCCTGGCTGGTCTCGCAAATACAGAAGGTGCAATGCGTTACATGTACTTCACCATTGGGGGAAACATATCAGTGCACCCTAGGTGTCAGTCCCAAGCCTGCATAAACAGCAGGGTTGTGAGGTGGGAAGGGGATTCGAGGTGAAAACTGTGCCAAATTAAATATGCACATAAATGTGTCACTGTAGCGACTCCTAACGGGAGCAGCCGAGAGGAATCATTTATTCATCCATTCATTTATTCATTCATTTATTCATCCATTTATTCATTCATCCATTCATTAATCCATTCATTTATTCATTCATTCATCCTTTAATTCATTCATTAATTCATTCATTCAGACAAATATAAAATGACTACCAAATACTACGTGCTAGTGCCTAGCAAAAAAACAACAAACAAATGCAATATGTGATATGTTTGATAAATTCAGTTTTATTATTTTTTTTGCACAATGTATGACATGAACAAGATCAAGTGTAATTAAGTGCTCAATACTGCACTGAGATGGTTGCACAAAAAGTTGAGCTGGAAAGAGAAAAAATAATTAAAAAAAATCTCTACAAGATCATAAACAACAAATATAAGCCAACACATGCGAGCTTAAATGTATGTACATATGTACAGTGCAGTATAGGTATCTTTAAATGTGTGTATACACCGCTACACAAAAACATAAGGGCATATACCAACATACAGGTTATGTACAATGCATATGCTTGCGTATATCAATATTATTCTTTCCTATATATGTCCATTATTTGCTGTTTATTCATATTAATACAATTTACAAAATGCATTATGAATTAAAAATTAGTTTTTAAAAAAGTATCAAACAATATATCTCCAAATTAGATTTTTTTTATTTTAAATGTATTTATTTAATTAATTTGTGTGCATACAATCAATTAGGGCATGCTGGTTCAGAAATCTGAAATGTCTTATCAAAATGGTGAAAGTACCAATAAAAGAATGAAACAATGTGGAATTATTTCGTACACTGCCCTTTAATTCAGATTTCATTTGCACTGGAATTTCTTCAATAGCAGTAGAGATTAAGATGGATATGATGCTGTTGATTATATTGGCTGAAACCGATTATTATGAGCTTTGATATGAAACATTCCAACTGAATAAAGTTTTGGATTAAGTTCAGTCATAATATTCACATGAAACAGAACGGTGTAATGAGTTACTGTTTTAGTTAAACAGCCAAATGTAGAAGAAAAGTCTAATTAACTTTACAAGGCACCATTTTATCAGCTGGTAGAGAAAATATGAGCTGCCAAAACACCTTGTAATTAACATCTTTGTTGATAATACCTGTGGTACCAATTTAAAATACTGCTATTTTGTATACAGTTTATTTTACTATATATGATTCGGATCCGGATTTCTATGGATTCAGCATTGAATAATGGATGTTTTTGCCATCGTGTACAGGTAGTCTGAGTGCCAATCAATCTTAGACAGGCTGAAACGACCAAACTTGTATCACAGGAGACAGAAATAGCTGCCGAATCTGACTCTTGGCTCTAATGCATCAGAAATCGTCATCATCTGATGTCATGTTCTGCACTGACAAGATGATCAAGTTAAGGTAAGATACAAAATGTTTTATTACAGTTTTATGTATTTATTTGTTTTGTTTTTTTTCAGTATTTTTTTTCCTAGGCAGTTCCATGTAGAGCAAGCACAGCTAGTCCACGCAGTAGCACACATGATTCTACTATTTACAGTTTTATTTTGTTGAATGTAACATGATGATTAAGGCTCCACTGCTCAGTGGCTGATTTTTTTTGCCCTGCACAGTACAATTGCAAAAAAAAAAAGATAGTCTCTTGTTTGCCAAAAAACGAAAGAAAGAAACGTTACTGGTTACAGAATAAAGTATTTGATCCTCTAGTTTTAAGACCACTTCGTCAACAAACTAAATGAAACTAGTTAGTCACAAAAAGTCATTACACGTCAGTCAATTTGCAGCTAGAAACTGGTGCATAGTAAATAAAAATGTCATAAAAACCCTTGTTGCCAAAAAAAACCCCAAATCTAACCCAATAAATCCCCCAAAAAACTGGTGCTAGAATAAATAGTTTGGACTTTTTTATGTGTTGTGGTCTCTTTTTTTAATTGTCACAAGCACAGTTTGGCTTTTTTTTAAACAAATTCTGATTCCAATTAATACAGTTTAACAAACATAGGAAGCAGGTTTTGTCAGTAAGACCAGTCTGATCTGCATAATCAGATCTGATAAGTGCATGTAAATAATAACAGAACAAGACCTGAGGGCTATACCACAAAGCTCGCTAAACAAACCCAGCTCTCCACATAACCATTCACACGTAGGCTTAACCACTACCATACGTCCATATTCACATCTCAGTGACAAATACAACCGTGTGCATGTGCTTCTCAGTCTAGGGTGAATCAGTAAATTACAGAGGTTACATCTGCAGCAGCAGGTAAAGTGTGGGGAACTGCATTTAAACCTCACTGCCAGTCACCATCTTTGAGATGTTTGGCATGTTTTTCCAAAGTCAGGCAGAGTTTCGTTTAAATCTATCTCTCTCCCATTAGCCAAAACATGCAGTAGGTGGATTGGCTTACCCTAGGTGTTAGCGTGAGTGTGTAATGTACTAAAAATAAAATGCCACTCTGCATTTTGGCTTTGTATCCAGTGGTTTTACGTGATGCCGCTTACAATTCTTATTATGGTGAAAGTTACTGAAAATTGAGAAATAAATGAATGAATTAATTTAATATTAAAAATAATTTTATAGTAAGCGCTCAGGTGGGGCAGTGGTCAAATACCCAGGGTCCAAATCTCAGCAGCGTTATCTGACAATCGGGCATCTGCACAGACATGATTGGCTATGTCTAAATGAGAGGTACACTTGTCGGTCTGCTCTCAGTGCCCACCCCAAGCCCGAAAACTAGGGTTGCATCAGGAAGGGAATCTGGTCTAAAAACTGTGGCGAATTAGTTATGCGGACCAAAATGTTCCACTGTGGCAACCCTTAAATAGGGCAGCAGCTGAAATAATTCTTTATTTCTGTAAGGACTAATGATACCAATTTAACTTTAATGCATTTAAAGCAAGCAAATATTGCTGAACAATGTGATACAATAATGCACTTCATCACATAAAGTGCACGCTACATAAAAACAATCATTTTTAAGCTGAAATAACTTGATTAGGGTGATATCAGCCTTATTATTTAAACAAACCGATGATTAAGTGAGTAGCCCACTGCAATATTAAACTAAATCACCTAAAATAGGTTAGATATGGAGAATAAGTTGCCATGGTGACTGAGCGGGTTAGTTCTTGAACCACATTGGGATACTGTTAAGCCTTAATCAATCTTCAAGCTTGTTAGCGCTTAAATAATTCTGCTTTGTGGTATACCCCTCATATGAGAGGGCAGGATTATGTACATTTATGACCACCTATATAAATATATATATATATGTTCACTATATATATTTATCTCAGTATGTTTAAACTTGATTTACTTGCCATTTCTAGTTTTCTGTACCTGAAATGTTACGGACTGTCACAAACATAAGGCACATATATGAAACAACTGAAAAGTCGACCACAAATGGAGAGCTTTCTGCATTATGACCTTTTGAATATACATTTCTGAAAGAGCTTCGAATGACTACTACATTTAAGCCTGTTTCAGATGCTAATACGTTTTCTATTCAGCTTTGTACTGTATACTGTATCTATACATTCCCTCTTTTACAAGCACCTAAACAAAAAACAACTGTCTATAACATGAATAACGATTTAACTCAAGTGAAACTTTGGTTGTGGGGAATTCTAACACTGACAGACGTTGATTCATTTCATTACTTTGATTTAGTAGTAATAAAATAATATCATTATTATATTACTACAATGAGCAGGCACATACTCAAATAGACTCTGGAAAAAGGCCACTCAGTTACTGTGTTTCTTTTTTTCAAGTAACTGACTGATATTAAAGTAAGTTCCAGATATTGTTAGTTATTAAAGACAAATACTGTGATGCTGTGTAATACTCAGACAGGTATAAACAGACTGGTGTAAGTGCTGTGTTGGTGTAAATGCAAGTATAGGAGATTTCATGCACAACATGATGAACGAATTATAATGTCTATAGCTGTAATGATTATAGCTGTAATGTTTATAGCTAAAGTTCTTGTATTTTTTTTAACTTTACACACTGCCATAGTTTAATACAATCCTTCAATCTGTGATACATCCACTTCGTTACGATTTGATAAATACTGTATTGTTCTGTTTGTGTATGCCATCTATTTTATCATTTGGTTAAAACATTGAAATATCGTACAGTTTCTCTCAGTACAAATAAATGTAAATCTACTTTGTTTGAAATGTTTGTAGATTATGTTCCTATGTACAATCACTGCCATCAGAAACTATCGTAAAGTTTTGTTTAAGGGTATTGCCATTAGTTCATGCCCGGAACAAACCTGAGCGCTGGCGTGTGTTTATGTGTGTGTTATGTTATTGTTGACCAGCTATATGGCATGGCCTTTATGCACTGTGCTTTAACTTGTGAGAACCAAAAAAAAGGGGCAATGAAACCCCCAAAAGTGCACAGAGTTAAATATTCATACACACTTGCTGGTAAAATCATGGCTGTAGCCATCATTTCAAAATCTTTTGAGTTGCGGGCTTTAAGAGAGTAAAGAGCATTCAGAGATGGTGTGTAAGTAAAAGCGGGGCACTTCAGATCACATTCATTGTCAAAAATGCCCATGAAGAACAGTTCAGTTCTGATTTAGAATAAGAGAACTTGGAAATGCTCTGGCAGGATAAAGGAGTGCAAGTCGAACTCACAGTGCACTATTCTAAAACTCAATTGAGACTCTGATGAGGCTCATCCCTCTTGTTCTTTCGACTTTTCCGCGCTGGCCGCTCCAGTTGCTCCTCTGGCCGAGAGTCGGGACAGGTCTGCGGTACAATCTGAGTCCGGGCCTGGTACACCACTGCCTCAATGGCGTCTGTAATAGAATCATGGCTAAAGAATTCTGGCTGATTGGGCATTTGCCCACTGTGGAGGTTCACCCTGCCAGGAAAGTCCACATACTTTTCTAATACAGGCATTTGAGACAGGAAACCATCGTCGATGGGCTGCTTTCTGGGCCTTCCTCTCCGCCTCTTCACCATGTTGTTGCCCGTCTTGGCCTGCCGCTGGAGACGCTTGACCTTCAGGATCTTGTTGACGTGGTCCAGGTTTCTCTTGCTGGTCAGGATCTTGGAGAAGGCCTGCCGCTTGCGCACCTCATTCTGGATCTCTTCGATCTCTTTCCGCTTGTACCTCTTTTTGTAGGAGCTCATGTCTGTTAAAGAAATGAAGAGAGTTGTAAATGGTGAGGACTGTGAAGTGATATTGATGTTATTAACTGTTGACATTTCTGCAAAAAATGGACAAAGTAGGAGATGATTTAGAAAAATTATATAACATAAATGTCAAAACCTTATGTGTTTGGTTACATTAGAACTTTTTCAGGATCCCTTTTTTTGCCGCAATTGGGATTATTTTTTGTACTCACTGTCTTAATGCATGACACCAACCAATCAGAAAGAGGACGGCAAACTAAAGCAGAAATAATTGAACTCCTAGGTTTGCTCTGCATGCTTTGTTAGCCCCCTTTCATGCTGTTCTTCAATGGTCAGGACTCTCCCAGGACCACTACAGAGCAGGTATTATTTGGGTGGTGGGTCATTCTCAGCATTGCAGTGACACTGACATGGTGGTGGTGGGTTAGTGTGTGTTGTGCTGGTATGAGTGGATCAGACACAGCAGTGCTGATGGAGTTTTTGAATACCATGTCCACTAACTGCCCTCTCTATTAGACACTCTTACCTAGTTGGTCCACCTTGTAGATGTAAAGTCAGAGACAATCACTCATCTATTGCTGCTGTTTGAGTTGGTCATCTTCTAGACCTTCATCAGTGGACACAGGGGCGCTGTTGGATGGATATTTTTGGTTGGTGAACTATTCTCAGTCCAGCAGTGACAGTGAGATGTTTAAAAACTCCATCAGCAGTGCTGCTGTACCAGCACAACACACACTAACACACCACCACCATGTCAGTGTCACTGCAGTGCTGAGAATGATCCAACACCTAAATAATACCTGCTCTGTTATGGTCCAGGGAGAGTCCTGACCATTGAAGAACAGCATGAAAGGGGGCTAACAAAGCATGCAGAGAAACAGATGGACTATAGCCAGTAATTGTAGAACTACAAAGTGCTTCTATATGGTAAGTGGAGCTGATAAAATGGACAGTGAGTGTAGAAACAAGGAGGTGGTTTTAATGTTATGGCTGATCGGTGTACCTGTATATTAAAGTACAGCAAGGTTCCCAAATGAATTTCAATTCCAGTCTTTATCTAAACAAGCAAAAATACACTGTAACAATGTCCCTTGAGAAGAAAGAATTATAGCAATACGGGGCACTTAACGCTTGATTCATACATAACTACATCCATGCGTTTAATTAGTCCACATGGCACCATCCCTAATCTCTCCGTGCACGCTGGCAGAGTTCATCTCCGTGTTGAAGAGACAGCTCTGAAAGTGTGAGTAATAAACTAGGTGGCCTCAGATCCATCAGTGATTAATTTACTGCTTCTCCATTTTGCGTCAGAGTGCTGGAAGGAAGCCCAGAGTGAAGGAAACGTTGGGTTTCTGGCAGCCTTGTCTGAAATGAGTTCAGACAGCCTAAAGCTGCCTAAAATGTGTGTTCCGCATCAAAAAAAAAATCTCTCCTAGACCCTTGTGTCTCGGGAGGACTCGTTCATTTTCTTTCTCCTTGATGATTGCCTCTCCATCTGGTTAGACATCCAAGAAAACAAATAAGACAACTGTGGGAGATATTTTGCCAGCGGCTGGTTTTGCTGGACAGAGATCAGGGCCGATTTGTTTATTTCAATGTTTTGTGTAAAAAGAATATACAAACCCAGGCTCATGCTTAAAAATGAAACATGTAGAATGCTGAACAATGCTTTTTTTTTTTTTTTTTTTTTTTTTTAGAAAATGCAATGTATATTATTTAGTAAGATTATGTTTAATCTGTACATATAAGCCAACTAATGAATGTCCAAGTCCAATTCACAAATAAACTAGAAAGCTGGATTAAATTCTAAAGCATTTTTGGGCAAGCTTGCAGCAGATGCTTGTTTGGTTTCAATCAGGTAATAAAAGGCCAGCCCCAATGGCAAGGCCCTTCCTTTCCTCTCTGGCCTTGGTTTATTACTGGTAACCTTTTCAAGTGCCAGCAAATCCTTAAGTGTTTTGTTGTGTGGGTGTGTGTGTGTGTGTGAGGTCAGGTTGGATTGGGTTTTGGAGACTTTCATTTTCAAAAAGAGTGGAGACATTTGGAGACATTTATTTTCAAAACTCACTTATCCCCTGATACATCTACCTGCATCCTGCACACATTGTTTTCATTAGCGGAACCAATTGATGCTTCATTCTTAGAGCACTGTACTGGTAGGCCCCTTTTCCATCAGCACGCTACCTACATTCCATTATTTAGAGATAAGCAGTCACTGGTATTTAAAATATTAGGAGTAATGTGGAAACTCTGGAAGAGTATTTTCTATCGGAGACAGACTTGGGATGTCCAAGGGTAATCAAATACTTGGGTAACTATTTGAGGCACCAGTATTGAAGTACTGAAAATCAAGGGCTAATACTACCTTGTCAATTAGGCTTGGTTTTCAATAAAGCAGTAATATGTACCATTCAGGGATTCAGTGAGCTTGAGACCTCTGAGGTAGAAATATGTTACTGCATGCAACAATTTGTAACTGCACACCCTTCTTTGTCATAGATTATTCTGAGTGGTGAGTCAGAATCTTTTGTTTTAAGTTATGTGGCACGTAAGAGTGTGCTGTTAGTAACAATGAGTCTAAATAACACCACCCGTTTTAGGTTATTTAGGTTTTCCTGGGCTGTGCTAACACTTCATGTTTAACAGTATTGTTTCCTCCACTTACTATATTTACTGTCAATTTCCACCCACAAGTCTACACTCTGACACTGAAGCCACCAACATTGGAGAGTGAAGGTTTATGAAATGACATTTGGCATGTTAACACACTTGGAGGGGAGCACTTACTGCCCTCTCTTGTACACATGATCTTATCTCAGATGAACAAGTGATACTTTATTGATAAGGGAGACAGGGATGCCATTTGCTCCACACAGAGAGCAGGGCAAATTATGAGCTCCTAGCTAGAGCCTTCGCTTAATGCTACTAGACATTGTTGTACCAACAGTTTGGCAGATAAACAGACCCCAATTTTGATCTATAATTTGACATGATGAATTATGAAACAGTTCATGGTATTAAATATGACTTGTAACAAATTGGTAACAACACAATTTTGCAGTGCATCAAGGTTTTTATTTACTTACTCTTACCTGTATCACTTTTATAAAACAAATTAACATTTAATTTGTTTTCTCAATTAAATAATAAATAAAGAAACTGTACACTAGGATTAACTTGTTTTTACTTTACACTTCTATGAAACATGGAATTTGACCATGTGGGTTTAAACCTTTGTGTAAATTGACCTTGTTATTTCATAATATTGTTATAAAATACTGTTATACTAGATAATAATGCTCAATACTATGGGTTGGCCAAAGAGGTTTTAGCATTAAGTACCTATCAGTGTACCTGGTACACTTCTACATTCCATCATTTCCCTTTGCCGACAAATTCATAGTTTAAAATAATTGAGATCCCACTTCTGCAATTTTGTTATTGCTGTTTTATATTAAATACATATAATAATAAAAAGGTCACTTTATCAAGTGTAAAGACAGTTACACATGGGGTATAAATCCATTCTGGTTGTCATTCTAGGATGCACATATTGGTAATAGCATGTAGCTGTGACACTAGATTGAATTGACTGTCAAATACAAATGCAAATGTATGTCTACAAATTACTGCCATATTCCCTTGGTGTCATGTATTTCAAACTAGGCAATACATCAGTACATTCACTTGAGCAAGGCGAGGAGGTGTGTACCATGCAGGTCTACTACTGTAACATCCCAGGTCTTTGAAGTGTAGCTTTAATTATCAGAGGTGCTGAAGGTAGTGTGGGTACGGCACTATGTGACTCATCCTCTGATTTTCCCCAAGGAGCAAAAATGTAATCTAACTGAGCCCTGGGCTTGCAATTCCCCTCTACTGGAGTCGGCTGGATTCATTAAAACTCTGGCTGCTGGCCAGCTCTTTTAATACGGGAGAGGGTTTTTTATTGCATGTCAGTAGAAAGTAAATCAAAATGTGTGAATAATATATTTCTAAGAAAACCATTGGCAAGCAACAGAGGTATAAGGGGAGGCAGGAGATATTTGTGAATTATAGTTGTCTCCCTCCATGAATTATGCCTGCCCCGCCAGATGTTCAAATGTACAAAACGCAAAGTACATAAATGAGCCTATTTGTTCTTTTTTTGTAAAATACTGTGCTAATGCGAGCTAGATTTCCAGTGTACACCTTAACTGCGCTACCATATGTCTAATTAAACAACTTAGAGTTTCTGACCTGGTATGGCTGTGTTATCACATTGGTACATCTGTTTTGCCCTCTCTTCTCTGTCATTCTGGAAAGGCGCCATGCCCCCCTCACTGTATGCTGCAAACTCCTCCATGCTATGCCTCCTGCTGCGGGTGCGGGAACCCTCCTCTTGTAAGTGCTGCCCCTTGAAAGAGTCTAATGGCTGATCCTGGCTGGCTCGCAGGCGCTCATGTGGTTGCTTAGTGCAGATGTTCAGGAAGTTGTTGAGAGGCTCGTCTTGGGCTCGTTTACAGCTCTGAGCGTCAGATAAGGACAATGATGAGAGTGTGTCTACTTCAAAGTAGTTCCTGGTGGTCTTGGATGATGCTTCTGTGCTTTGCTGGATCCTCTGCTTGTCCTTTATCTTAGACATTGGCAAAGACCCGTTAAAGAGTCCACCAAAGTTCTCCCTCTGTGGACACGAGTGCTGGTCCTCCTTGTGTTTGTGCTTATGCTTGTGTTTGCGTTTGTGTAGACACACGCTGGCCATGCAGCCGCCTGACGAGTGATGAGTGTCACCCATTCTCTGAGATGGCATCTCATGGGGCATGCTCTTCATCCTATGTCTGCTGGCAGCAGAAAGGCTAGACAACCCACCAGAGTGGAACTTTGGTGGAGGAACCGGTGGCCGCATGAGATGTGAGCCTGGAGAGCCAAGTGCATGAGTGAGATACAAAGGAGGAGGATACTGGCCACAATAGCCCATGTTCATCATACTTGTGGCAAGAGGCATGGATGTGTAAGGCATCGCGTAGGGTGCATAGTAGTTGCCACTGGCAGCTGGGTAGCCAAAGCCTTGAATGAAAGGCATCTTTGTTATAGGTTCATTTGACTTGGCTGGCCTTCCACGCCTTCTCTTTGACTTGTCAGAACTCCTGCGAAGATAGTGTACAGGGTCATAGGGGTAGTACGACATAGGGTAGTAGTGGTCAAAATTCAGCCGGAAAATACTAGGGTAAGAGTTCTCGTGGTAAAACTTGTAGCGGTGGGAAATTCGGAAGACCTGAAATTTGCTAATGAGGTCCTCAAGTTCAGCCAGGAACTGAAGATTATCTCTACTCGCTAGGCTCTTCCTCCGCCGTCTATGTTTCTGTTTCTTAAGGCTTTCTTGCGCAAGGAAATTTTCCATAGAAACTGTTGCAATGTGCTTCTGATAGTGTCCTCGGTTCATTTTATTTGTAGCATCAATCATGGAAGCCTCTGACGCTTCAAATCCACAAAGATCAAATGAGTACCTCCTGCGAGACGCTGGGCCTTTCTCAGTCTGGTCTGATGTGCTGTTGTTGTCAGTACCGATGCCACTATCACTTGGGATAGTTTCTTCACTGTGGGACTCGCTAACCGGAGACAGGGTGACCTCTTTGATGGACGCCACTTCTGACAAATGAGAAGGCGAGTTGGCCATAAGTCTTGGAGGAGAGAGCTTCCAGTTACTACCAAGCAAGCCCTTCTGAGTTTTTGTGGGCAAAGCACTGATAGGCTGTAGATTTGGCATGGTCTTCAGGTCATGCTGGCTGGCTTCTGTGGTGGCATGATGTGCTATCCCGCTTAATAAGGATTGAGCTGAGAGAGACTGCATGACTCTGGGAGAAGGCATTTTGGTTGTAAATGAAGAATTAGAAGGCACTAGTAGGTTCTCAAATGGACTTGAAACAGGCGACAAGTGCTCGTCACTGCCTTTGTGCTCATCTTGCTGAGTCTGAAGTTCAGCTCTGGGCTTTCTTCCACGTTTTTTGCCGATATATATAGTACCGCGTTTGCTGACATTGATTTGCTTGCCAAAACTGGCTTCAATTGTTGAAGCCACAGTTGAAACTGGAACGTTGGACTTCAAAGCCAGATTACTTGTGTTGGAACAGGACAGTAGTTCATTCAAAATGCTCTGCATTTTAACCAGTTTAGTTTCCTTTTGTGTTTTATTTTTTAGGGCGCCAACCTGACCTGGTTTTTGGATTTTTACCTGTGGTGCTTTAGGGGATTTATTTAAAGACAGCTGCATAATTTTTGACAAATTATGCTTCTTCCTCCTTCTCTTTGTAGTGCTTAGGGAATCTTGAGAAATAGGGCTTACGGGACTAGTTGATGTTCCTTCATGAATTGTCTCCACAGTAAGTAGTGGTTGTTTTTTGGGCCTTCCACGTTTCTTCTTTATGGGGGTAATGACTGTTAGGCTTTTTGTATTAGTGTACAGTGGACTGGATGGTGTAATAGGGAACGCGGAGGGTGGCTCTTCAATGGGCATCACTGGATTAAGGTCTTTGTGGGGAGCAGAGCTCTTAGATTTTAAATAAGCCCATCTGTCTTTGACCTTCGATTGCCTCCTTTCTGCCTGTTTCTCCTGAACAATCTTCAATTGTTGTTTATCAGCGGGCGTCATTTTGTGTGTAATTTCAGACATTTCTACATTCGTCACTTCTGCTAAGCTCTCCTCTTCCAGATTCTGAGAATGTACTCCAAATTGCTTTTCTGTGCTTAGCTCCATTTTGTTGGCCACTTTTGGCTTTGGGGCACTTTGGTCAGCCTTATATTTTATTTCCACCATTTGTTGGGCCTCTGAAGAGATGTTGTGCTCAGTTAATTTTTTGTTTTTCTTTTTTCTTTTAGATTCATCTGTTGGATGTCTAACACGCGTCGCTGTTGTTTTTAAATCTTCCTCCGGCCTGTTAACTGATTTATCCGCCTCCTCTCTTTGAGTCTTACTTTGATCAGAGGTTATCTTTTTAATTTTAGTATTGTCTCTAGCTGGTTTCTCACTTTCCTTGTCAGTCCTTTTTGCCCATAACTGGTCTGCATTTTGGGTGGAAACCTTCCGGTCATCCTTTTTTTTGATGTTTCCAAAAACTTGCTCAGTGACTTCATGCAGGATTTTCTCTTTGCTTACTGAGGAGTGCAATAAAATATTCGATTCAGATAGTGAACTTATTGTTATATCTGCTGGTGAGGAAGCATTCGAGTCAGAATCTGGACAAGTCATTTCCGAGGCTAACCGACTTCCAGATGAACCCTCTGTGACCTTTTTGACTTGTGCCTTTGAGAAGGGGGTGTTGACCTGTGACAGGAGGCTCTTGTTAATGAATGTTGATTCTTGTTTTGATTCTGGATCTTTCCTTTGGTCCTCTTGGGACGTTGACTCTTTTAGCATTGGCTTTGTCCAGTTCAGCTGGTAAACGTCAGTTTTGAGCTCATGCTTTGGTCTTGTGTTTTCCCCAAGGACATCCATCATGTTGTTTTCATGTAGAGCCACAACTCTGTAGGGCTTCTCGTAGGTCTAAAAAACAGAGCAAAAGAAAACATTTAATCATAATAATAATGTTGTGGATTTTTTTTGTTGTGTGTTTATGTCTGGTTTAGATTCCAGACTGAATGACTCAGATAGAGTGTAATTTTACTGCATGACTCAACTAAATAATAATGTTTTTTTAATTTCTATATGAGTTCTATGAGTTTTTTTTACAAACCATTTTTAAAAGAAGCATTAATTAAAGATCTCATCACAGAGAGGACAATATATAAATAAATATTCACATAAACACCCAATACTTTAGTCAGACATCTATAGGCCCATATACACGAACAGCCATAACATTAAAACAACCTCCTTGTTTCTACACTCACTGTCCATTTTATCAGCTCCACTTACCATATAGAAGCACTTTAAAGTTCTACAATTACTGACTGTAGTCCATCTGTTTCTCTACATACTTTTTTAGCCTGCTTTTACCCTGTTCTTCAATAGTCAGAACCCCCACAGGACCACCACAGAGCAGGTATTATTTGGGTGGTGGATCGTTCTTAGCACTGCAGTGACACTGACATGGTGGTGGTGTGTTAGTGTGTGTTGTGCTGGTATGAGTGGATAAGACACAGCAGCGCTACTGGAGTTTTTAAACACCTCACTGTCACTGCTGGACTGAGAATAGTCCACCAACCAAATATATACAGGTCCTTCTCAAAAAATTAGCATATTGTGATAAAGTTCATTATTTTCCATAATGTAATGATAAAAATTTAACTTTCATATATTTTAGATTCATTGCACACCAACTGAAATATTTCAGGTCTTTTATTGTTTTAATACTGATGATTTTGGCATACAGCTCATGAAAACCGAAAATTCATATCTCAAAAAATTAGCATATCATGAAAAGGTTCTCTAAACGAGCTATTAACCTAATCATCTGAATCAACAAATTAACTCTAAACACCTGCAAAAGATTCCTGAGGCTTTTAAAAACTCCCAGCCTGGTTCATTACTCAAAACTGCAATCATGGGTAAGACTGCCGACCTGACTGCTGTCCAGAAGGCCATCATTGACACCCTCAAGCAAGAGGGTAAGACACAGAAAGAAATTTCTGAACGAATAGGCTGTTCCCAGAGTGCTGTATCAAGGCACCTCAGTGGGAAGTCTGTGGGAAGGAAAAAGTGTGGCAGAAAACGCTGCACAACGAGAAGAGGTGACCGGACCCTGAGGAAGATTGTGGAGAAGGGCCGATTCCAGACCTTGGGGGACCTGCGGAAGCAGTGGACTGAGTCTGGAGTAGAAACATCCAGAGCCACCGTGCACAGGCGTGTGCAGGAAATGGGCTACAGGTGCCGCATTCCCCAGGTCAAGCCACTTTTGAACCAGAAACAGCGGCAGAAGCGCCTGACCTGGGCTACAGAGAAGCAGCACTGGACTGTTGCTCAGTGGTCCAAAGTACTGTTTTCGGAAATCAAGGTGCCAGAGTCTGGAGGAAGACTGGGGAGAAGGAAATGCCAAAATGCCTGAAGTCCAGTGTCAAGTACCCACAGTCAGTGATGGTCTGGGGTGCCATGTCAGCTGCTGGTGTTGGTCCACTGTGTTTTATCAAGGGCAGGGTCAATGCAGCTAGCTATCAGGAGATTTTGGAGCACTTCATGCTTCCATCTGCTGAAAAGCTTTATGGAGATGAAGATTTCATTTTTCAGCACGACCTGGCACCTGCTCACAGTGCCAAAACCACTGGTGAATGGTTTACTGACCATGGTATTACTGTCCTCAATTGGCCTGCCAACTCTCCTGACCTGAACCCCATAGAGAATCTGTGGGATATTGTGAAGAGAAAGTTGAGAGACACAAGACCCAACACTCTGGATGAGCTTAAGGCCGCTATCGAAGCATCCTGGGCCTCCATAACACCTCAGCAGTGCCACAGGCTGATTGCCTCCATGCCACGCCGCATTGAAGCAGTCATTTCTGCAAAAGGATTCCCGACCAAGTATTGAGTGCATAACTGAACATAATTATTTGAAGGTTGACTTTTTTTGTATTAAAAACACTTTTCTTTTATTGGTCGGATGAAATATGCTAATTTTTTGAGATAGGAATTTTGGGTTTTCATGAGCTGTATGCCAAAATCATCAGTATTAAAACAATAAAAGACCTGAAATATTTTAGTTGGTGTGCAATGAATCTAAAATATATGAAAGTTTAATTTTTATCATTACATTATGGAAAATAATGAACTTTATCACAATATGCTAATTTTTTGAGAAGGACCTGTATACAGCCAACAGCACCCTGTGTGCAGCGGCTTGTGATCACTGATGAAGGTCTAGAAGATGACCAACTCGAACAGCAGCAATAGATGAGCGATCGTCTCTGATTTAACATCTAAGCTGAGAATGATCCACCACCCAAATAATACCTACTCTGTCGTGGTCCTGTGGGGGTCCTGACCATTGAAGAACAGAGTAAAAGAAGGTTAGAAAAGTATGTAGAGAAACAGATGGACTACAGTCAGTAATTGTAGAACTACAAAGTGCTTCTATATGGTAAGTGGAGCTGATAAAATGGACAGTGAGTGTAGAAACAAGGAGGTGGTTTTAATGTTATGGCTGATCGGTGTATATTGACAGGTCTCAAACCTTTGAGACTGTCTGGCTTGGCATAGTAGACAAAAGTTATTGCAAGATACACATCTTCATACAGTGGTACATTGTATAAAGCTATCCTGTTTTCAACCCCAACAGCTACAGGTGGTGATGAGGTTTAACCACAACTTTGTTTTTAACAGGTCAGCTTCCATTTTACTGCTGCTGAAACTTACCTGACTATATTATGGTTACAGATTAGCTTACATCTGGAGTCAGACTGGTTACAGTCTCACAGGATTTCTTCAAAACAAACAAACCTTTTCTACACAAGTGTCTTTGTGGCTTAATCATGCAGGTATGAAAATTATGCTACTTAAAAAGAATCATAAGTTCTCCAACTACAATCAGCTCCACAATGGGTCTTTTGTGAGAGGAAAATACACAACATGGGTTAAAATCTTGTGTGTTTGTGGTATGACTTCTAACACAAGAGGATTATTTGGTATCCTGGAGTCTAGTGTGTATGAATCCCTGCACTGTAAATGAAAAGACATAAATGACTGTGCTGAAAGACTCTCGCAAGAGTGAAGTCATGTTTGTTTAGGTAGGCACTCTTGGGCGTTGACAACCGAAAGAGGTGAAAGCACTGTATCCTAATAACAAAGCAAGTGGCCTGAACAATGTAAACCAAAGATAAAGCGTTCTTAAACATGACTGTTTGTCTTACTGTCTGGTTTCAAAAAATGATCCAGTCAACAGTCTTAACAGCTCAGATTACAACAGGCAACTCGGTGATCTAAATAACAATTTGTCCTGAACGTCTTGCACTACCTTTGGTTTTGAACACCCAGCTTTGTTTGCCTCCAGCAATTCCGCCTTCTACTAGTCAAGAGAGTACAACCAAGACCTAATCTAGACTATACAGCCTATACAAATAGTTATAAAATATCTAAGCTCTGGGAAACTGTCCAAGAATTGGTTATTTGTATGAACATCTGGTTCAGGTGTCATTGTTCAGCCTAATCCTCTCGAATATCATTTAATCAGTAGCCTTTAATTAAAGCAGAGCATGCACTGACAGGGCTTCACCCCTTTGCCAGTCTTGTCCTCTTTATTTCCCCCATCTGTGAGAAACTGCATCACCTTTCAAATTCTTAATCCTGTAATCCTGGGAGGAATTTGCGGTCACCTTGGCTCACAGGATACAGTCTCGGCTGCAGCGTGCCAAGCCTTTTGGCCGCTCTTTAATCTGACTAAATGGCATTATATTCCTCCCACCCTTCGTTTCCACAGCAATATCGGAGGGATTGCATAACATCCACATTGAAAATGTCAGGCCTATTATTCAAACTCTGTTAAAACCGTATCAATGTGAAGAGAGAGACATGAGATGAAGAACAAATTTCTCAAAGCCTGTCCCAGTCATTCGTATTATCTGCTTTCCGCTTACTGACAATATCCTTTTCATTCATAATCTGACATTGATGTGACTGACTGCCTAATAAAAAGAAAAAAGAGATCCTAATAAAAAAAACATGCTAGCAGCCTGGAAAACGTGTTTAGAAATACCATGTTTTCCATAGACTGTGGACATAATTAAACAGTTTTAGTTTTTCACAGTCTCAACCATCCACATATTGTCAGACTGCTGACAACCAATGTCTCACCAACGACATAGTAACAGATCACTGCAGTTCTAAATGACTCGTGTCCCTAAAGAGGACTTCCTATCTGCTGCGAACAGAATGGCAATTCTGGCAGGACCGCTGGGCAGTTTGGCTTCCAAATCCTGGCAGCCCCAGCACCTCTCTAAGCCCAGATCCCTGGGAGATGAGTCAGACGGAGAGCACATAAACAGACAGAAAAAAGGCAACAGAGATTATAGTCACTCTCATGATAATAGTCCATGTTTGGCATGCTCTTGCAAATTTTCTTACCTCCCCCTCCCGCCACTCTACCCTCAACCTCCATTTCTTCTTCAATTTGTGTTGTTCACTTTATTTCCCCCGCCTTTCCCCTTTTAGCCAAAGAGACCAGCCAAAGCCTCATTGGCCTCTTGTGCGTTCGGTTACCAGGGGATACCGTGAGTCAGAGCCACCCGAAATAGCCAGAAACAGAGCGAGCCAATCGCTGCGGCCCACTCCAACCGAGTCATTCCAAAATTGCTCTGCCTTCCTTTAAATTCTACTCAGGAGATAGCAATGTCTTTTAAATTGATAGTCAACAAGCCTTTTGCAACATGACGTCCCGGCCAAGATCCAAATACACATGGAGACAATATAAAAAAGGCAAATCAACAGAGCTGACCAGCACTGATATTGGATCGTGATGGCTCGTTTGACATTTGGCATTTAGGCCAAGTCTGAATTTTTTTTAAAACATGGGGACATTTTTCTGTTGGTTTATATCTGTTTACAATCAGTTTTAAGGCTTTCCATGAGCAGTCTTTCCATGAGCATTTTAGTATTGGATCAGTATCCAGCATTAGCTAAAACTGTTTACATCAAGAAAAGGCAGCACAGCATGTTCTGTCCATACCCCCATGGGTACTCCATGACTTACACCTCATAAAACATGCAGGAGATGAATTGGCTGTTCTAAATTGCAACTAGATTTGTGTGGACGTGTTTTTAGGTGGCACCTGACCCACCATGACTCTTACCAAGA